>NW_006921759.1:324906-326975 GCF_000298275.1 Orycteropus afer afer
AGAGTAAAATTTCCCCATAAGGTTTCTAAGGCTGTAAATCTTTACAGAAGCAGAATGTCACATCTTTCTCTCACAGGGCACCTGGTGGGTTCCAACCACTGACTTTTTGGTTAGTAGCTGAATACTTTAACCACTGTACCACTTGAATGTGAAGAAAATGAAAATCCTGACAACTAGGCCCACAGAAGCATCATTTTATTTGGATCAACAATCAACACTCAGGGAAGCAACAGTCAAGAAATCAAATGATGCTTTGCATTGGGCAACTGTACTACAACACACCTCTAAAATCTTAAAAAGCAAAGATGTCATTTTGGTGACTGAAGAGCACTGTGTTAGACTGGGTTCTCTAGAGAAACAAAAACCAACAAAGCTTATATATATATATATATAGAGAGAGAGAAATTTATCTTAGGAAAATAGCTCATAAATGTATAGAAGATGGCACGTCCAAAGTCCCTGGAGCAAACGTCAGGCTGGAGGCTTTCCCTGGCTCCCGCAACTGCTGGGACCAAGAAGCTCAAAGCTGGCAGGCAGTATACCAGCTGTTGACTCCAACAAAAGACGAATCCAAGATCTCCAGGCCGAACGCTGGACTGCTCACTCACAGGCAGTTGTAGGCAGCACAACAGAATCCTGATCTACAGAAGAATGTCTCTCTTCCCAAGACATCCCTGGATACCCTGGAAGCAGGCCACACCCCTAGGGAAACTCCCCTTGACCAGATTGGCTACTCAGAACACAGTCATCCTATCCCTTCATGGGAACAACCACACAGAACTGGGGTCCAGACAAGTTGACACACAGCTCCAACCATAATAGTCCATGCCTTGTCAACTTGGCAGTTGTACACATCTTCTTAACCATATATAATCTCTAAATAAGGACAATTATAAAGTCATATTTGTGCCTAACATGATACACTAACACACATACAACCAAAATGCATTAACCTTATTTACATTTCACAGTTCATAACAGAAGGAAACAAAAATATTTGATGTACATATACAATGAAGGAATATGACAATCACAGTCCTCATTTCTGTAGCTGGTCACATGGTCATAGCTGATATTCAGAACTACCTTCTTCCACTACCCATTCTATATTTCCCTTGCCCTCAGCAAGTACCTCAGCTGGTCGTGGTTCTTTGCCTGGTGGGGTGACCCAAACCTTCATTCCTGAAGGGTCTGGGCTGTTAGCAGTCATATCAGAATTGGGTTGCTGTAATTCTTCATTGACTTTTATCACAGGGCATAGTAGTACTAAGAGACATCCTAAAGAATCTCCTGTATTCCAGACATATTCTTCTTTACCTCCATTATGTAAAGCCAACCCAATTTCCCCTTGGTAATCAGCATCTATCACACTACATTGTACAGTAATGCCCTTCTTTGTCTGTTGATCCAGAGGCATGAAGAAGCCAAAATAGCCAGGTGGCATTCTTAATTTCCAGTTCAGTGCAATCAGTATTGTGTCTCCAGGTGGGAGTGTTCTTCCCTTTGGGACTAAGATCTCCAGACCTGCAGATCATGGAGTAACAGGGACAGGAAGCAAACATTTTTTGAGTGGGTCACTAGGGGTAATAGTGAGTGGTACCACTCCTGTTTCCACCCCTTGGTTCCTGGACCTGTTAATCCTGGCTATTGGAGAGACAGAACCATATATTGGACGTTGGTTTAGAGCATATACAGCCTCCTGAAGAACATTGCCCCAACCCTTCAAGGTATTGCCACCTAGCTGGCATTGTATTTGTGTTTTTAGGAGGTCATTCTATTGTTCTATCAAACCAGCTGCTTCAGGATGATGGGGAACATGGTAAGACCAGTGAATTCCATGAGCATAAGCCCATTGCTCAACGTCATGTGCTGTGAAATGAGTCCCTTGATATGAAGCAATGTTGTGTGGGATACCATGATGGTGGATAAGGCATTCTGGAAGTCCCTGGATGGTGGTTTTAGCAGAAGCATTGCATGCAGGGAAGGCCAATCCATATCCAGAATAAGTATCTAATCCAGTAAGAACAAAACGCTGTCCTTTCCATGATGGAAGTGGTCCAATGTAATCA
>NW_006921759.1:327560-335430 GCF_000298275.1 Orycteropus afer afer
GCTCGAACTTCTGCCCATTGGGAGGATTTCCCTTCACCACTGTCCTTTAAGGAAGTCCCAGAAAGGGGCTGCAGTGCCGCTGCTGTCTACTTTCGAGTGGTGCCTGCATATCATGCAGAACCATCTGTAAACCAGGCATGAGTTTTCTCTTCCTCAGTCAACTGAACATAAGGAACTCCCCATGAGGCCATAGGTGCAAAGTGGGACAGGGAAGGTAATGTGACTGAAGTGGAGACCATAGGCATTTGGGCCACTTTCTCATGCAACTTACTTGTGCCTTCAGGTCCTGCTCAAGCCCGATCTCTGATATATCACTTCCATTTAATGATGGTGTGCTGCTGTGCCCGTCCAACTGTATGACTCTGTGGGTCAGACAACACCCAGTTCATGATGGGCAGCTCAGGCCTCATGGGGACTTGGTGGCCCATGGTTAGGCATTCAGTCTCTACTAAAGCCCAGTAACAAGCAAAAGCTGTTTCTCAAAAGGAGAGTAGTTATCTGCAGAGGATGGCAGGGCTTTGCTCCAAAACTCCAAGAGTCTGCCTTGTGATTCACCAATAGGAATCTGCCAAAGGCTCCAAACAGCATCTCTATCTACTGTAAACACTTCAAGAACCATTGGATCAGCCAGATCATATGGCCCAAGTGGCCCAAGTGCACGGCAGCCTGAACCTGTTGCAGAGCCATCTGTTGTTCTGGGCCCTCCTCAAAACTAGCAGCTTTCTGAGTCACTCGAAAATAGGCTGCAGCAACACACCCAAATGAGGGATCTGTTGCCTCCAAACTCCAGAGACACACCACACATTGTGCCTCCTTTTTAGTTGTGGGGGAAGCCAGATATAATAACTTATCTTTCACTTTAGTAGGAATATCTCAACATGCCGCACACCTTTGGACCCCTACAAATTTCACTGAGGTGGAAGGTGCCTGAATTTTCATTGGGTTAATTTCCCCTCAAACTGAGGGGGAGGGGATAATGGTTTTACAGTAATCCATTCAGATGGGAGGGATTCAACAGAATTTACAGGCTCCATATCCTGATCTTCCTGATTTTCTGTCCATATGTCCCCATTCCAGGCTTCAGGATCCCATTTTCTCCAATCAATGCCTTCACTTTAACATCAGACACCACTCTGGATTAGCAATATAGCTGGCATTGTAATTCAGCCACCCTTACAATAAGACTCTGGGTTTGGTTTTCAGCAATATTAGCTCTGTTACTAGAATATATAAAGCTTTCTTTCAGAGCACAGCTGGAAGCACTGAGGTCTTTTATGTGGCATTTAAGCTGAGAGACTCAGCAGCTTTGAGCTCATCTCGCTCTTTCACCACTTTATCCAGAGTAAATAAGACCAACTAACCAGTTTCCTTATACTCCTCATTCTGACAAAATTGCAGAAAAGTATCAAATACCGGATCACGCAGAGCATCACTTCTTGCAAGTGCTTGATTTATTGGTGGTGCTATTTCCTGTATTTTGTCACCTCACTCCACAGATTAGTAGGGCCATCTTTACTAGCAGACACAGAGTTGCTAGTGTCATTAAAATTAATCAAACTGGAGAACCAATCTAGCAAGCCCATCCTTCCTCAAGCCATGATATTTCAATCACCTCATATGCAAGCAAAAACTGGACAACAAAAATGGAAGAATGAGGAAAATTTAGTGCATTTGAATTGTGGTTGTGATGAAAAATATTGAATACACCATGGACTACCAGAAGAACAAACAAACAAGGCTAAACAAAATTAGCTTTGCAGGAGATACAGCCAGAACACTCCTCATAGAGAGACGCAGTCTCACTTATTTTAGACGTGCCATTGTTGTTGTTGTTGTTATGTGCCGTCAAGTCAGCCCTGACTCATAGCGACCCCTCCTTGGGTTTCCAAGGCAGTATCACTACGGAAGTAGGATTGCCCAACCTTCCTTCCGAGGAGTGGCTGGTGGGTTTGAACCGCCAGCCTTCTGGTTAGCAGTCAAGTGCCTTAGCCATAGGAGGGGCCAATCATTGGAGAAGTACATCATGCTTCATCAAGTAAGGGTGAAACAAGAGAGGGAGACCCTAAATGAGAGGGATGCATATGATGGCAATATGCTCAAACAACAATTTGTGAGGATGGTGAAGGACTGGGCAAGATTTCTTTCTGTTATAAATAAGGTTGTTATGAATTGGATACAACTCAATGACAGCTAACAACATTTTTCTGATCACCCAATTAAAACTTCAGAATCATCTGTGATCTATGCATTCTCTTGTTCACTATTCTAATCTGTTGCCCAGCCTTGTGAATTCTACTTGCATAATACTCTGTCCCTCCTATTCTCCTTCACAGCCGTTCTCCTAGTTTAGACCTTTTCTCCAAGGCTAACCAGTTTTACTAATGCCAGTTCTTTAATCTACTTTATATACCATGACCACATTAATCTTCCTAAAGCATGGATTAGAACATGTCGTTTCCTTGCTCAAAAATCTTTAATGACTCCAGATTGCTTAATTTTAAGTCTAAACTTCAATAGTCATTCTTCATCCCATCAATGTTGCTGGTGTTATATCCTTCTACCTGCTTTCATTCACTTATTAGCTCAGTAACATGGAATTAGACACTACTCATTATGCATGGTTTGTGCATTGGATTTCCTAGTTCCAATCATTTCTTCATCCCCTACTTCCACCGGTGAATTTCCTTTTACTTCCCCTGCTGCTACACGGGCAAATCCTGCATAGCCAGCCAAAACCAAACTCACTGCCATCAGGTCAGTTCTGACTTATAGTAACTCCCATTGGGATTCCAAGGTGGTAAATATTTATGAAAATAGATTGCCCCATCTTCCATCCAATTGGAAATAACGTCCCTTTTCTCATGCCTTATACAACTGTATGTCTATATACCTAGTGACACTTCCATCTTGTATAATAATTTTATGTATCTCATATGCTTCTGTTATTATATTGTCAAATAGATTCTTACTCATGGTAACCCCATGTATTACAGAGAACTGCTCCATAGGGTTTTCTTTGCTGTAATATTTATGGAAGCAGATTGCCAGGCCTTTTGTTCCATGATACAACTGAATGGATTCCTTTTGGTTACCAGCCAAGTGCAAACAATTTGCACCACCTGGGCACCTTCATATGCCTTTCAAAAAAAAAAAAATCACTGCCATCAAGTCAGATCTGACTCATAGCGACCCCTCCTTGAGTTTCTAAGGCAATATCACTACAAATTAGATGGCCCAATCTTCCATCCAAGGTGTGGCTGGTGGGTTTGAACCGCCAGCTTTCTGGTTTGCAGTCAAATGCCTTAGACACTATGTCACCAGTGCTCATATGCCTTTGTAGTTGTATAAATTCCTTGAAAACATGATATGGGTCTGATTCATTTTTATATCTCCTATAGTACCTAGCACAGTGACTAGAATTTTGTATCATTTAATAAATAGTTGTTGATAGAATAAATGAGTGAATGAATCCTAATATATTAGTCTTAAAACATCATAAATTTATTTATTTGGTTATCTACTTTCACCTATTCAGATGCTGACATATTCCAAATTCTAACAGATGTTCATGGACAGCTGGGAGAAATTACACTACAGATACCAAATCATCAGCATGGCTCTCAGGATCACATCTTCACCTGGTTATGTGTTCTGGACAGCTGTGCCTTCTTAGAAATGCACTTGGCTTTAGGAGCAAGCTCTGTTTGTAATACCCCTACAGGATTCCAGAATAAAGATGACAGACCTTGATGTAGAGTAGAATGTGTGCGAGTCCGTGATCTATTTATGTTCTTTGGGGACTCAGGGCGGGCTCATTTTGCATTTGTAAAAATCTTCTTATCTCAGGGCCTCACTCAATTTCAGAGCACAGTAATTTTACTTTTAGTAAAACATAGTTCAGATACCCTGTGATTAAGAAAAATGTATAACCAGGCATATGCTGGAGGCCAGAAACAAAACCAAATAATGTGAATTTAGGTTCACTTTTCCTGAATCGAATGCATGTTCTGCATTCAAATGTGCATTAACTTAGGCTATTGAGTCATTTGTTCAAACTTATCTGCTCTGAAACTGTTCTTAGCATTCTGTTGGGACTGTGGCCAGAGGTAGAATATTAGTGAATATCCATGTTACCTAATCTCCCATGGTGTATTTTATTTCATGCCCTTTGTTTTGTTTCTTTCCACTTGATTACTCCTATGTAACCCTTCCCGTACTCTGTGTAGGGTGGGGGTAAATGGGGGAAAGAAAATAAATATGTCCATGGTTGTCACTAGTAGACACCAGTTTATAAATAGCACTGGTTTGACTGTGCACTGGTTTTTGTGAAAACAGGAAGGTCAAGAAAAACATTTTCTTTTGAAATGAAAGAAGGAGGTTAAAACAAGAGTTTTAATAACAGGCTTGACACAGAGCAGTGTAATACCAGGACAAATTACACTTGGTACCAGACTTTTATTAGAAGTCCTAGATTGCTTTGTTTCTGTCCCTGACATAATATTCAGAGTTGGGTTTATATTTGTCCAGAACGGAGCTGCTTGCTATAGTCCATGCAAATCAAATGCTTGATTTATGCACCATTCTACTGAAGGGTGTAACATTAAATTTAATATTGTGAGGGAAACCTGAGGTGCTTCAATGAGTGGGCCTGACATTGTGAACTAAGCAGAGAGGTGCACAAGAATTCATTACAGTTTCCAATATGCGAAATGCAACATTTGAATGAAACATTTGTCTCTTGTCAAAAAGGTGTAATGTCTATTCTTCGTAAAATATTTCCATCCCCACCCCTTAGGACAAGCCAGCACATTTTTGGCCTTATCATAGATCTTGATGAAAGATGAGTGACTACAGGCATTTGGGCAGAAGGGAATAGGGGACCTCAAATAACAGGTGTTTGTACAATTATCCATTTTTCATAATATCAACCCAACTAACTTCATCTTGAGTACCTAATGTTGCCACAGAAATTTCACATAACTGTGCTAATTGGCTGTATGACAAATGTAGGGTTTTTCACATTTGTTTTTGTTCATTGCCATGGAGTCAGCTCTGATGCACATGCCTTATGTGTATACAGCAAAAGGGGACATTGCCCAGTCCCGCACCATCTTCTTGATCACTGGCCTTTAGCTGGGTGAAATTTAACAATTCTCTTGCTCATTATTGATTTGGTCCCTTTCCCAACCCCACAGTAACTATTCAACAATCAATTATTATCCTCAACTCCCAACCTCAATATGAACCCTTAGTCTCAGCAGAAATCCTGCCCTTTACTTCCTCAGAAGATACAAGGCCATCAAGAACAGACACCACTAGCTTTCCTTCCATATGCCTTCATGCTGTTCTATATAACTTCATCTCCCTTTCACATATACTTCATTGGTCATCTATTGCTCATAGAAATGAGTGCACATCCTTTAACATCCAGGTAAGACCATTCATAAAACACCCTGCTTCATATCCTTTACATCCACCATACACTCTAAACTTTCCAAAATATATATACCTTGGTTCATACTCCTCCCTCATCTGGAATGACAACCGCTGCTCCCAGCAGTTGCCATTGAGTAGATTCTAACTCATGACTCATATGTGTCATAGTATAACTGCGCTCTGTAGGGTTTTTAATAACTGACTTTTTCACAAGATTGCCATGTCTTTCTTTCAAGATACCTGAGTGGCTTCAAAATTCTAATTTTTTTGATTAGCAGATGAGCTCATTAACCATTTGCCCCACACAGGGCCTCCTCCCCTGCTTCACCACTTGTTGTGTTGTTGTTATGTGCCGTCGAGTCGGCCCCGACTCATAGCGACCCCTCCTTGGGTTTCCGAGGCAGTATCACTACGGAAGTAGGATTGCCCAACCTTCCTTCCGAGGAGTGGCTGGTGGGTTTGAACCACCAGCCTTCTGGTTAGCAGTCAAGTGCTTTAGCCACTATGCTACTAGAGCTCCACCACTAGCAAACTCCAAATCCATATGAAGCTCTTCTCTGTTAATGAAGATTTGCTTCCTCCATTCATAGCATTAATATAAAAACAATACTACATTTAGTCACACTGTATCAGTTTTAAGTGGATCGTTCTTAGTTTGGGATCAGGAGACCACCTAGGACAGAATTAGTACATTATAGGCCCTCAATAAATGCTTCTGGCATTAAAATGAATTAAACTATCACTATGGTAATACAAAGAAGCACTGGTGGCACAGTGGTTGAAGTACTTGGATGCTACTCTGTGGGAGAAAGATGTGGCAGTCTGATTCTGTAAAAATTTACAGCCTTGGGAACCCTATGGAGAAGTTCTACTCTGCCATATAGGTTTGCTATGACTAGAAATGGGCTTGGTGGCAGTGGAGTGAGTATGGTAATAAAAGGAAAAAATAAATGTGTGTGGAAAAGATCATTTATATATCTCGATTTTTCCTACTTTTGACAAACAAATACATGATAAGCCAAATCATAAACCACCAAACTTTTGTTTTCAGAAATTCTAGATTTGGGGCCTAGTTAGGATATAAATCAGCTACTCTTTGAAACTTTGTCTTTAATCTTTCCATGGGAATTTGTTCTATCAATGAAGTAAATATAGATATACAAAGTCTTAAGCATGATTTAAGTTCCTAGTTCTTAGAAGTTTACATACAAACGGAATTATTTTATTAAAGTCTTCCTGAAGAACCATTCCTTATAGACATGTCTCCTCTCTGGTCTAAATGTTCAGACTCTTGATATTCATTTTTAACATTTAAATTATCTCTAAACTCACAAAGAACTGAAGAGAGACTCTACTATATTGGTTGATTAAAATTATTAAAAAATAGCCACATTCCATGTGTGGACTATATCAAATATCAAAATTCTATTGAATAAATTTATTTCCATTTTGTATTGCCTGTTACCATGACATCTGACAAAGAAACTTTTATTTTGGACTTGAAATGGATGTGAGAGCATATTAGCTTCCAATCCTAGCCTTTATTTAACAAAATCAGATGAGACAGATGGCAAAGCCTTTCTTTTAAAAAATGCTAACTAACTTGTTGTTGGGAGCTCTGGTAGCATAACGGCTAAGGCACTTGACTGCTAACCAGAGGGCTGGCGGTTCAAACCCACCAGCCACTCCTTGGAAGGAAGATGGGGGCAATCTACTTCCATAGTGATACTGCTTTGGAAACCCAAGAGGGGTCGCTATGAGTCAGGTCCGCCTCAACAGCACATAACAACAACAACTTGTTGTTGTTGTTAGGTGTCATTGAGTCATTTCTGACTCATAGCGACCCCATGCACAGCAGAAAAAAACACCACCTGATCCCATGCCAGCTCCATGATCCTTGCTATACTTGAGCCCATTGTCACAGCCACCATGTCAATCCATCTCATTGAAGGCCTTCCCCTCTTTCATCGACCTTCCACCTTACCAACCATGACATCCTTCTCCAGGGAATGGTCCTTTCTGACAATATGACCAAAGCAGGTGAGATGAAGTCTGGCCATTCTTGCTTCCAAGGAACATTTAGGCTGTACTTCCTCCAGGACAGATCTTTTAGTTCTTTTAGCAGTCCATGGTACTTTCAGCATTCTTTGCCAGCACCACAACTCAAATGCATCAACTCTATTTTGGTCTTCCTTATTCATTGTCCAGCTCTCACATGCATATAAGGTGATTGAAAATATCATGGCTTTTGTTAGGTGCACCTTAGTCCTGAAGGAGACATCCTTGCTCCTCAGCACTTGAAAGAGTTCCTTCGCAGCTGACCTGCCCAGTGCTACACGTCATCTAATGTTCTGACTGCTGCTTCCATTGGCATCAATTGTAGAACCAAGCAATGTGAAATCTTTGACAACCTCAATCTTTTCTCTGTTTATCA
>NW_006921759.1:336615-337309 GCF_000298275.1 Orycteropus afer afer
TTGCTTTAGCTACTCTCCACTCAATGGCAAGTTTCAGTCTCTTCTGTCATCCATTTTTTTTTTTTTTCCTTTTTTTCTCATCTTTTTAGTGACCTCTTGCTTTCTTTATGGATGATGTTCTTGATGTCATACCACAATACTTCTGGTTTTCGGTCATTGGTGTTCAATGCATATCTTTAGATGGGTTCTAAATTCAGGAGGGATATATTCTAGATCATATTTTGGCTTTCATGGACTTGTTTTAATTGTCTTCAACTTCGTGTTGAACTTGCATATGAGCAGTTGATGGTCTGTTCCACAATCAGCTCTTGGCCTGGTTTTGGCTGAAGATATTGAGCTTTTTCATCACCTCTGACCACAGATATAGTCAATCTGATTCCTGTGTGTTCCATCTGGTGAAGTCCACATGTACAGCTGCCATTTGTGTTCTTGAAAAAAGGTATTTGCAATGAATAAGTTGTTGGTTTTGCAAAATTCTACCATGTGATTTCCAGAATTATTTCTGTCACCAAGGCCAACTTTTCCAACTACTGGTGATTCCTCTTTGTTTCCAACTTTTACATTCCAGTTACCAGGGATAATTAACAGGTCCTGATTGCATGTTTGGTCTATTTCAGACTGTAGAAGCTTATAAAAATCTTCAATTTCCTTATCTTTGGCTTTGGTGGTTGGTGCATAAATTTGAATAATAGTC
>NW_006921759.1:337765-339698 GCF_000298275.1 Orycteropus afer afer
CAACAATGCCTAGGATATCAATCTTTATGTGTTCCATTTCATTTTTGACAATTTCCAATTTTCCTAGATTCATACTTCATACATTCTATGTTCCTATTATTAATGATGTTTGCAGCTGTTTTTCCTCAATTTGAGTCATGCCACATCAACAAATAGAGGTCTCAAAGCTTTACCTTACCCATATGATTAAGGCTGGTTTTACTCTGATGATGCATGCAGCTCTTCCCCAGTCCTGTTTTGAGAGCTGTCCAAACTAAGTGGCTCATCCTCCTATTCTGTATTGGACAATGTTTCTGGCCTATTCATAAAGTTCTGTATTAATGTATCAGACAGTGTTTCACTGCTTTTCATAAGATTTTCCCTGGCCAATTCTTTGAGAAATGGATGACCTCTTCCTTCTTCCTAGTCTGTCAGTCTTCAAGCCAGGCTGATAGCTGTGCACTATGTGCATCCCGCTGGGTTTGAAACACCAGTGGCACAGCCTCAAGACTCACAGCAACATGTCATCACAGTAGGACAAACCGATAGTCAAGTTTGTCTCCCTCAGCTGTTGGAAACCTCTCCAACTTCTCCTTATCTGTATCCCTGTCGCCGACTTCTCACTCTCTCCCAGTCCCCCTAGATTTTTTACTCTTCTTTCTCCCACTTTCCCACCTTGCCACTTGTGGGGTGTGGCCTGGGTTTCCTCACCTCACCTGGACCTGCGGCTGACACCTCCAAAAAATACTAACTAGAAGCAATAAAAAATACTAACTAGTACTTTTTATAGTATACTAACTAAAAGATATATATACTAACTAGAAGCAATAAAAGCAATACTGAAGCTAGGTGGCCACATTTGAGTATGACGGACCAATAACAATGAATGGGATACTTGTGAGATATGCAACTGTGTGAACTGAAAAAACTAGTTCAAAAGGGAAAGACTTAGTGATATCCTCAAGGACACATTCAAAACCAAATTACCTTTGTCAATTAAATATTCCCCTTAGATTTATTCTATACCCCAATTCATCTAGGACACACACACACACACACTATGTGCAAGTGTGTGTTCATGCCAAATACACACACAACTTTGCATCTCAATGAAACATACTTCTAAAAGATTTTAGATTCTCTTGTCCATTTTAAAGGAGCTCTGTTTGTGTGGTAGTGTTTTGGTTATCTAGTGCCACTCTAACAGAACTACCTCAAACAGGTGCTTTTAACAAACAGGAGTTTACTCTCTTACAGTTTAGGAGGCTAGAAATATGAGTTCAAAGTGCCAGCTCTAGGGGCCGGGTGAAGGCCCCCTGATGTTGGGCTTCAGCTCATCCTCTTGCTCCTGGCCCACTGAAGTTAGAGGCTTCTCTTTACTCAGACATCTGATGGCTTCTGAGACTGACAACCCAAGGTTGACAAGTAAAAAGGCATTGTCCCAATATTACCTAACCATACAGCAGGCCACTAGTTCAAGTCCAGAGGCAGTCCCAAGATTAGTAGGAAACATGGCAGGCTGCTAAATGAAGACTGAGCTACACAAAAGGTCCAAATGTGCCAAAAAGCTGCAGAGATTTTTCTCACAGCTTCTTCTTATATAGTAGAAGCAGACCACATCCCTAACACAGCTACTCAGCTGCTCCAGTGTATTCCACCTTGGAGTTGATTATTACCAGTCTCATCATTAGGAATAACTATACCCAGCTGCCCAGTCACTCAAAATCAGGCTCAGCCAAGTTGACACACAACTACCACAACTCATCAGCCACTCTGTGGGAGAAATATGCAGCAATCTGCTTCTTTAGAGATTTATAGCCTTGGATACTCTGTGGGGTAGTTCTACTCTGTCCTATGTTGTTGTTGTTGTTGTTATGTGCCGCCGAGTTGGCCCCGACTCATAGCGACCCCTCCTTGGGTTTCCGAGGCAGTATCACTATGGAAGTAGGATTGC
>NW_006921759.1:345489-348139 GCF_000298275.1 Orycteropus afer afer
CTCTGTAAATCTTCAACCAAATCACAATAAAAAATAAAAACATAAATAATAATAATAAAAAAGCTGAGCTGAAGATTTAGAAAGCTAAAAAAAGAACATTCCTCTGGAACAAAGTTTCAATCTGCTAACTGTACCAATTAACTTCATTGTCAGTAGAGAAGCATGGTAGGTTCTTGGACAGAAGCAGAAGGATGAAAATAAGTGGATACTAGTTACCAGGATGAATTTCTAGGCAGCAAGTCTAGATCAAGCCAGTAGGTTACTTTGATAATGCAACTCTGATAAGGGCCTCGACTAGGGAAGCGGCAAAAAAATAATTGCAAGCTGTTAAAAGGGACCAATTTACCTTAGACTCAAGTGATCTTCTATAATTGGGTTGGAATCCCTGGGTGGTGCAAGTGGTTAATGGACATGGCTGCTAACCAAAATGTTGGAGGTTCAGGTCTACTCAGAGGCACCCCAAGAGAAATGCCTGACTACCTGTTTTTGAAATATCAACCACTAAAAACCCTATGGAGCATAGTTCTACTCTGACACACATGGGATTGTCATGAGTTAGAATCAACTCAATGGCAGCTGGTAATAATTGGGTTGTTTCCATGAATTTTCTCAGGAATTTGAGTTGTTATTGTTAGTTGCTGTCAAATCAACTTTGATTCATGACATTGCTTGCTCTTGCACCATCTTCATGACTGTCCATATGTTTGCATACATTGTTGCAGCTATTGTGTCAATCTCTTTATCCTTCATTTTCACTGACCCCCCATTTTATCACCCATAATGTCCTTTCCTAGTCTTTTCTAATGACGTATCCAAAGCAAGATGATGATATGTCCAAAGTAAGTGATCCAAATTCTCACCATTTACTGTATAATTAATGTGTATAATGTGTACTTTCAGAACCCAGATTCTTTTTTTCTTGGAAACTAAGATCCACTCAACTCTCCTTTATATCTAGAATTAGATGTATAGATAGTGTAGCCATTTTTGAAACTATTGTTAATGGGATAAATCTAGCTTTTACATATACTAGATTCAGATCAGTTACAGAAATTAAAAAATTTTAGTGTTAAATGATAGGGACTCCAAGAGGCGAGCTTTTGTCTTCTGCTAAGAAAACTGCTCACAGAGACAGAGGTGGTTTAGAGAGAGCAAGCTTCTAATAAAACACTGCTCGATACTGTACAATGGGATAGCAACTAGGTGTATAAGATGCTAGCTGGACTGCCAGCAATATACTGGACAGAACACGGAAGCTATAGAGTTTGTGAATCAGGTGCTCAGGTTTCATACTTTCCCTGACTTGTATTCTCAGCTTGTTGTGCTTTGTCTTCCAGATTGGTGCAGGCATCTGCTTGTCTGCAGATCAAGATGGACGCTATCATGGGGTCTCATGTACTGATCCCACACCTGAGAATCTGCAATAAACAATCTGGCTATTTCATATTTTCCTAACAGCACTTTCGTTAGTCACAGTTTCTTTATATTTTGTAATGATTATGAGCAAAGGCTTTTAAGCAACCTAATTTCCAACTGTTTAGGTTGCCTCTGTGCTTCTCTTAACAGAAAATACCACAAATGGGATGGTTTGAAAAAATAGGAGTTTATTCTTACAATTCTGGAGGCTTTAAGTCTGAGTTCAAAGTGCCAGGCTCTAAGGGCTGGGTGGAAGCCCCTCAACCTTGGGCTTCAGCTCTGCCTCCTGATCCCGGCCCACTGAAGCTGGAGGTTTTTCTTCACTCAGGCAGCTGCTGGCTGCTGAGGCTGACAAGCCCAAGGGTGATAAGTAAAAAGGCACAGTCCCAATGTTACCAAACAATGTGGCAGGCCACTAATTCAAGTCCAGATGAAGTCCCAAGATCAGCAGGGCATGGCAGGCTATTGAACAATGACTTGGCTATGTGCAGGGTAGCAGACAATGTGGCAAGCCACTGGTTTAAGTCCGGAACAATCCCCAAAGCAGCAGGCAACATGACAGACCACTGAGATGAAGACTTGGCCAAATGATGTGCCAAAAGATAGGGACTGTTCCCTAAGCTTCTCCTTACATACTGGAAGCAAGCCACACACCAAAGGCAGTTCCCTAGCTGCTCATAGCATGTAATCACCATGGAGGTGATTACAATCTCATCATAGGGAATAACTACATCCAGCTGCCAGCCACTCAAAAGCATGGCCCAGCCCAGTTGACACACAACTTTAACTACCACAGGCTGCTAACCAAAAGGTCAGTGGTTCGAACCCATCATTGCTTGGCAGAAGAAAGATGAGGCAATCTGCTACCGTCAAGATTTATAGCCTTGGAAATCCTATGGGTGTCACTGTGAGTTGGAACTCATTTGACTGCAGTTTTTTTTTTTTTTTTCTTGTCATACCCTAGATGTTGTTGTTGTCATTATGTGCCATTGAGTCGGACCCAACTCATAGCAACCCCTCTTTGGGTTTCCGAGGCAGTATCACTATGGAGTAGATTGCCCCATCTTCCTTCCGAGGAGTGGCTGGTGGGTTTGAACCTCTAATCTTCCGGTTAGCAGTCAAATACCTTAGGCACTACACTACCAGAGCTCACATACACTAGATGATCATATACAAAAGATTAAAATTATTAATTTATACACACACACACACGTGTGTGTGTGTGTGTGTGTGT
>NW_006921759.1:348859-349574 GCF_000298275.1 Orycteropus afer afer
TTTTTTTTTTTTTTTAAATCTCTGTTGGCACAGTGCTTAAGGCATTTGCCTGCTAACTAGAAGGTTGGCTATTCAAACCCCCTAGCTATTCTGTGGGAGGAAGAAAAGGTATTCTACTTCTGTAAAGATTTACAGCCTTGACATCCCAATGGGGCTTACTATGAGTCAGAATCAACTCCAAGGCATTGAGTTATTACAACATTTTAATACAAACTGCTCCATTCCATTGGTTACAACTTTTACATTGTATCAGCATTCTCATTATTTTCATTTTGCTTGTTCTATGTCCATTGATCTAGCTTCCCTTCTCCTCATTGCCTTCTAATCTCTGCTTCTGGGTAACTATTGACTGTTTTGTCACATAATTGTTTAAGGGAGCACATTACTCAGGATGGTATTGCTTATTTCATAAGCCAATCTATTATTTGGCTAAAAGGTGACCTGCAGAAATTGCTTCCATTGCAAGTTCAAAGGGTATCTTAAGGCAGTAGTCTCAGTGGTTGTGGACTTTTTCAAGAATTTGTGTTTTATTCTACATTTTTCTCCCATTATTTCCAAGGCCTTCTATTGTGTCCCTAGTCAGAAATGTCAGTAATGGGAGTTCCGGCAAGATGGCGGACTAGGCAGAAGGACTGCACAGACCCTCTTCAACAAAGAAAAGGGAAACCAATAAACACAGACACAGAAAATAATCTTGGACCCCTGAGCCTTGAAG
>NW_006921759.1:353546-362927 GCF_000298275.1 Orycteropus afer afer
AAAAAAAAAAAAAGAAAAGAAAGAAAGAAAGAAATGTCAGTAATGGTAGCCAGGTGCCATCTAGTTCTTCTGGTCTCAGAAGAGGTTGTTTTTTGTGTGGGCTATTAGTCCCATGGACTAGTTTTGTCTTTAAGCCTCTGATTTTCTTCATTCTCTTTTTCTCAATACAAGTAGAGACCAGTAGTTGTATCTTAGATGGCAAGCTTTTAAGACCCCAGATGCTACTCACCAAATTCAGATGTAGAACATCTTTGCAAACTATGTCAATTAACTAAATTGCCCACCAAAACTATGGTCTCAAGCCTTTTGACCCAGTAAATCAATCCCATAAGTTGTTTCATTATGCCTAGAAAGCCTCTACAACTGTGCTCCCTATGTTGTTTGTTACATAGGTGGATATACATGAAGCATACACGGCAATATGTGTACATGCACTTACTTACATATGCCTTTCTATACACATAAGCATCCATATCTACCTATATAAACACACATTTATTTTTTTATTATTACTGTCATTGCTAAATTGTATATGTTATAGTATTTACCCAAATTGTCCCTTTTTCTCATTAAAAAAAGACACTGAGTTTCTTAGTGTCTTTATTTACCTTGGTCAAGTTGTGCTGAGTTCACCCATATTTAAGACTGCCTTTCCCTTCACCAAAAATAACATGTCTACTATGGAGAAAGTGATTCCCCCTTCTTTTCCCTCCCATCATTGGTAACCATCAAAGAGCTTTGCTTCCTGTGTGTATATCTATTCTTGACTTTTTTTAGCAGTGGGACCATGAAATATTTGTCCTTTTGTAATTTACGTAGTGTCACTCAAAATAATATCCTCCAGATTCATACACATTATGCTTCACAGACTCTTCATTATTCTTTGTAGTTGCATAGTATTCTACTGTATGTATGCACCATAGTTTATCCACTCATCCATTGATAGGCACTTAGGTTGCTTCCATCTTTTTGCTATTGTGAATAATGCTGAAATGAACACAAGTATGCATATGTTTCTTTGTGTCACTGCTCTTATATCTCTAGGATATACACCTAGAAATGGAATCAATGAATCATATGGTATTTTTATTTCTAGGTTTTTGAGGCAGTACCATACCATTTTCCATAGTGGTTGTAACATTTTATAATCCCAACAGCAATATGTTGTTGTTGTTGTTGTTGTTGTTAGGTGTCATTGAGTCATCTCAAATTCATAGTGACCCCATGCACAGCAGAACAAAATACTGCCCAGTCCTGTGCCAGTCTTATGATCCATGTTATACCTGAGCCCATTGTTACAGCCACTGTGTCAATCCATCTTGTTGAGGGCCTTCCCCTGTTTCATTGACCCTCCACTTTACCAAGCCTGGTATCGTTTTCCAGGGAATGGTCCCTTCTGACAACATGACCAAAGTAGATGAGATGAAATTTGGCCATTCTTGCTTCCAAGGAGCTTTTTGGTTGCACTTCCTCCAGGACAGATCTATTAGTTCTTTTAGTGGTCCATGGTACTTTCAGCATTCTTTGCCAGCACCACAACTCAAAAGCATCAACTCTTCTTCGTTCTTCCTTATTCATTGTCCAGCTCTCACATGCATATGAGGCGATTGAAAATACCATGGCTTGGGTTAGGTGCACCTTAGTCTTCAAGGCGACATATTTGCTCTTCATCACTTGGAAGAGATCTTTTGCAGCAGATTTGCACAATGCAATATGTTGCCTGATGTCTTGATTGCTGCTTCCATTGGTGTTGGTTATACAACCAAATCATATGAAATCCTTGAGAACTTCAATCTTTTCTCCATCTGCCATGAAGCTGTTTATTGGATCAGTTGTGAAGATTTGTGTTTTCTTTATATTGAGGTGTAATCCATAGTTCATACTGTAGCCTTTAATCTTCATCAGTAAGTGCTTCAAATCATCCTCACCTTCAGCAAGCAGAGTTGTATCATTTGCACTTCACAGGTTGTTAGTGAGTCTTCCTGCAATCCTGATGTCACATTCTTCTTCATATAATCCAGCTTCTTGGATTATTTTCTCAACATACAAATTGAGTAAGTGTGGTGAAAGGATACAACCTTGATGAACTCCCTTCTTGCTTTTCAACCATGAAGTATTCCTTTGTTCTATTCGAATGACAGCCTCTTGATCTGTATACAGTTCCTCAGGAGTATAATCAAGTGTTCTGGAATTCCCATTCTTCTCAATGTTATCCATTTGTTATGATCCACACAATCAAATGCTTTTGCATAGTCAATAAAATATAAGTATACATTTTTCTGGTATTCTGCACTTTGAGCTAAGATCCATCTAACATCAGCTATGATATCCCTCATTCTATGTCCTCTTCTGAATCCAGCTTGCATTTCTGGAAGCTCTCTGTCAGTATACTGCTGCAACCATTTCTGAATTTTCTTCAGTAATATTTTACTTGCATATGATATTAATGATATTGTTGGATAATTTCCACATTCTATGGGATCAACTTTCTTTGGAATTAGTACAAATATGGATATAGTCCAGTCATTTGATCAAGTAGCTGTCTTCCAAGTCTCTTGGCATACCTGAGTGAGGGTCTCCAGCATGACATCCATTTGTTGAAGCATCTCAATTGGTATTCCATCAATTTCTGGAGCCTCGTTCTTTGCCAGTTCTTTCAGGGTAAGTTCGACTTCTTCTTTCAATACCATTGGCTCTTGATCATATGCCACGTCCTGAAATGGATGAACATCCACCAATTCTTTTTGGTATAGTGACTGTGTATTCCATCCATCTTCTTTTGATGTTTCCTGTATCATTCAATATTTGGCCTATAGAATTTTTCAATATTGCAACTCGAGGGTGAAATTTTTTCTTCAGTTCTTTCAGCTTGAGAAATGCCAAGCATCTTGTTCTTTTTTGGTCTTCTAACTCCAGGTCTTTGAACAGTTCAGTATAATTGATGTTGTCTTCTCAAGCTGCTCTTTGAAATCTTCTGGTTAGCTCTTTTATCTTGTTATTTCTTCCATTTGCTTTAGCTACTCTCTATTCAAGGGTAAGTTTCAGAGTCTCTTCTGACATCCATTTTGGTATTTTCTTCCTTTCCTGTCTTTTCAATGACCTCTTGCTTTATTCATAGATGATATTTTTGATGTCATCCCACAATTCCTCTGATTTTCGATCAAATCTGTTCTTTAGATGGTCTCTAAATTCAGGAGGGATATATTCTAGATCATATTTTGGTTCTTGTGGACTCATTTTAATTGTCTTCAACTTCAACTTGAACTTTATATTCTAGATCATATTTTGGTTCTTGTGGACTCATTTTAATTGTCTGCAACTTCAACTTGAACTTGCATATCAGCAGTTGATGGTCAGTTCCACAGTCAGGTCCTGGCTTTGTTTTGGCTGAAGATATTGAACTTCTCCATTACCACAGATGTAGTCAATCTGATTCCCGTGTATTCCATCTGGTGAACTCCACATGTATAGTCGTTGTTTTTGTTGTTGAAAAAAGGTATTTGCAGTGAATAAGTTGTTGGTCTTGCAAAATTCTATCATGCGATCTCCAGTGTTACTTCTATCACTGAGGCCATATTTTCCAACTAGTGGTAACTCTTCTGTTTCCAACTTTTGGATTCCAGTCACCAGTGATAATCAATACATCTTGATTGCATGGCCAATTTCAGACTGCATAAGTTGGCAGAAATCTTCAATTTCCTCATCTTTGGTTTTGGTGGTTGGTTCACAGATTTGAATAATAGTACTATTAACTGGTCTTCCTTGGAGGTGTATGGTTATTATCCTATCACTGATGACATTGTACTTCAGGACAGATCTTGAAACAGTCTTTGTGATGATGAATGACACACTATTCCTCTTCAATTTGTCATTCCTGGCATAGTCGATCATATGGTTGTCCAATTCAAAATGGCCAAAGCCAGTCCATTTCAACTCACTAATGCCTAGAATATCAATCTTTGTGTTCCATTTCATTTTTGACAACTTCTAATTTTCCAAATTAATCCTTCATACATTCCATGTTCCAATTATTAATGGGTGTTTGCATTTTTTTCTACTCATTTTGAGTCATGTCACATCAGCCAATGGAGTTCCCAAAAGCTTTACTCCATCTGTATCATTAAGGTTGTCTTAATGTCCTACTCTGAAGAGTCAGCTCTTCCCCAGTCATATTTTGAGTGCCTTCTGAGCTGATGGGCTCATCTTCTGGCACTATATTGGATAATGTTTCAAAGCTATTCAAAATTTCCCAGTAATGTATCAGACAGTGTTTCACTGCTATTCACAGGGTTTTCACTGGCTAATTATTTGATAAGTGGATGACCAGCAATATATAAGAGTTTTAATCCCCCACAACCTCCCCAGAATTTGTTGTTTTCTGGCTTTTTGATCATTGCCATTTTTCCTGGGATGAGATGGTATCTTATAGTTTTGATTTTCATCTCTCTAATTAAACCCTAGGAGCTCTGGTGGCATAGTGCCTAAGGCATTTGACTGCTAACCAGAAGGCTGGTATTTCAAATCCACCAGCCACTCTTCACAAGGAAGATGGGGCAATCTACTTCCATAGTGATGCCACCTCAGAATCCCAAGGAGGGGTTGTTATGAGTCAGATTCAACTTGACAGCAGTGAGTTTTTAGAGTTTAATTAAACCTTTATCAGATATGTTGTTGTGAAAGATTTTTTTCCTAGTCTACAGGTTCTTTTTTTACTCTCTTGCTTTTGATAAGCATAATTATTTAATTTTTAGGAAGTCTCAGTTACCCATTTTCATCTTCATTGTTCATGCATTTTTAATTATGTTTGATAAACTATTTCTGCTGAAAATTAAGTCCCCCAGTTTTAACCATATGTTATGCTCCAGGAACATTACAGTTTTAGCTTTAACATTTAGATCCTTATTCCATTTAGGGTTAGTTTTTTCACCTGGTGTGGGGTTTGTATCCAGATCCAATTTTCCACATGTGGATATCCAATTTTGTAATGCTATTTGTTAAAGAGACTGTTTCTTCCCATTGAATGTGGACACTTTGTCAAAGATCAGTTGCCTATAGATAAATGGATTTATTTCTGGTTCTTAATTACTTTCCATTGGTCTATATGTCTGTCATTGAACCAGTACCAGGCTGTTTTTATTACCACGGTTATACTTTATGAGATTGAGAAGTGTGAAGTCTCCTACTTTCTTCTTCTTCAGTATTGCTTTAGCTATTTGTGGCCTTCTTTCCTTCAATATAAAGTTGGAAATTAGTTTTTCCATTCATTAAAAAATGTTGTTGAGATCAGGATTGCATTATACCTATAGATTGCTTTTGGTTGTATTGACATTTTTACAATGTTAAGTCTATTAATCCATGAGCTTGGGATGTTTTTCCATTTGTGTAGATCTCTTTTAGTGTTTTGCAACAGTGTTTTATAGTTTTCCTTGTATAATTCTTCTACATCATTAGTTAGGTTTATTCCTGGGTATTTTATCCTTTTGGTGGATATTTTAATACATGCACAATCTTATTTGTTGTTAATGTGGTTAGGTGTTGTCAAGTTGGTTCTAATTCATAGCAACCAACCCATAGCAACTCAAAGGCACAACAGAATGAAACATTTGCTGGTTGTGCACTATCCTCACAATCATTCCTATGCTTGAGCCCATTGTTGCAGCCACCATGTCAATCCAGCTTGATGCGGGTTTTTCTGCTTTTTGCTGATTATCTACTTTACCAAGAATGTTGTCCTTCTCCAGGAAAAGGTCCCTTCTGGAAACCAGTCCAAAGTGTGTAAGATGAAGTTCCTCTACCCTCCCTTTTAAGGAGCATTCTGACTGTACTTCCAAGACAGATTTATTCATTCTTCTGGCAGTTTATTATTTGTTTTTCATCAACACCATAATTCAAATGCATCATTTTTTTCTTCAGCCTTACTATCCATGGTCCATATTTCACATGCATATGAGGCAATTGAAAATACCATGGCTTGAGTTAGGCAAACCTTCATCTTCAAAGAGACATCTTTGCTTCTTAACACTTTAAAGATGTCTTTTACATCAGATTTGCCCAATATAATATGCCATTTGAGTTCTTGACTGTTGCTTCCATGGAGATTGGTTGTGTTTCCAAATAAAATGAAATCCCTGATGAGTTGACACTTTTCTCCATTTCCCAAGATGTTGCTTATTGAGTTGTGAGAATTTTGGTTTTGTTTATGTTGAGATGTAATCCAGACTGAATGCTTTAGTCTTTGATCTTCATGAAATACTTAAATTCTTTTTCCCCTTCAGCAAGTAAGGGTGCATTATCTGGATATTGCAAGTAATTAATGAGTCTTCTTCCAGTTCTGATCCCACATCTTCATTTGGTCCAGGTTTTCAGATTATTTGCTCAGCATATAAATTGAATCAGTATGGTGAAAGGATATAGCCCTGATGCACACCTTTCTTTATTTTAAACCTTGCAAGATTAAACAATCTTATCATCACAAAATCTCTATGAAGCAGTATAAAAATTTCCTAGGGCTACCATAATAAAGGGAGCTCTGGTAGCATAGTGCCTGAGGCACTTGACTGCTAACCAGAAGGCTGGCAGTTCAAACCCACCAGCCACTCCTTGGAAGGAAGGTGGGGCAATCTACTTCCATAGTGATACTGTCACGGCAACCCAAGGAGGGGTCGCTATGAGTAGGGTCTGACTTGATGGCACATAACAACAACAACAAACCATAATAAAATAATACAACTGGGTAGCTTTGAACAAGAAAAATTATTTTATCAGAAATCTGGAGGCTAAAACTCATTGCTGTCAAGTCATTTCCAATTCATAGTAATCCTGTAGCACAGAGTAGAACTGACCCATAAGATTTCCAAGGCTATAATCTTATCTTGTAATCTTTATCATCACAAAGAATGTTTCAAGATCTATTATGAAGTACAATACTGTCAGTGATAAGATAATATCCATATGTCTACAAGGAAGGCCAGTGAATAACACTATTATATAAAGTTATGCACAAACCACTAAAGCCAAAGATGAAGAAATTGAATATTTTAAAAACTTTTGCAGTCTGAAATTGACCAAACATGCAATCAAGTTGTATTGATGATTATTGGTGATTAGAATGTGAAAGTTGGAAACAAAGATGAAACACCAGTAGTTGTAAAATATGGCCTTGGTGATAAATATGACACCAGAGATCACATGATAAAATTTTGCCAGATCAATGACTTATTTACTGCAAATACCTTTTTCAACAACATAACTGGCAGCTACACACTTGGACCTCAGCAGATGGAATACACAGGAATCAGATAGACTGTCTCTGTGGAAAGAGGCTCAGTATCTTAGGCAAAAGGAGGCCAAGAGCTGACTGAGAAACAGACCATCAATTACTCATATGCTAGTTCATGGTGAAATTTTTAAGACAATTAAAACAAGTTCATGAGAGCCAAAATATGACCTTGATTATATACCAACTATATTCAGAGACCATCTGAAGAATAAATTTGATGCACTGAATGCAATGACTGAAAACCAGATGAATTGTGGAATGACATCAAGAACATCATACATGAAGAAAGCCAAAGGTCATTAAAAAGCCAGGAAAGGAAGAAAAGACCAAAATGGCTGGCAGAAGAGACTCTGAAACTTGCTCTTGAACAGAGAGTAGCTAAAGCAAATGGAAGAAATGACAAGACAAAAGAGCTAAACTGATTTCAAAGAGGAGGTCAAGAAGACAAAGCCAATTATTATAAAGGAGTGCACAAAGACCTGGAGTTAGAAAACTAAAAGGGAAGAACGTGCTTGGCATTCCTCAAGCTGAAAGAATTGAAGAAAAAAATTCAAGCTTCAAGTTGAAATATTAAAAGTTTCTTTGGGCAAAATATTTAATGACACAGGAAGCATCAAAAGAAGAAGGAAGGACTACACAGATAAAATTTTGCAAGATCAATGACTTATTTACTGCAAATACCTTTTTCTAAAGGTATTTTGTACCAAAAAGAATTGGTCCATGTTCACTCATTTCAGAAGATAGCATATGATCAAGAACCAATGGTACTGAAGGAAGAAGTCAAAGCTACACTGAAGGAATTGGCAGAAAACAGAGTCCAGGAGTTGATGGAATACCCATTGATATGTTTCAACAAACAGATGGTCCACTTGGAGGCACTCACTTGGCTATGCCAAGAGATTTAGAAGACAGCTACCTGGCCAACTGACTGGAAAAGATCCATATATGTATCCATTCTAAAGAAAGATGATCCTACAGAATGTGGAAATTATTGAAAAATATCATTAATATAACATGCAAGTAAAATTTTATTGAAGATAATTAAAAAATGCTTACAGCAGTATATTGATAGGGAACTTCCAAAAATGCAAGATGGGTTCAGAATAGGATATGGAATGAGGGCTGTCACTGCTGATACCAGATGGATTTTGGCTGAAAGCAAAGAATACAAGAAAGATGTTTACTTGTGTTTTATTGACTATGCAAAGGCATTTCATTGTGTGGATGATAACAAATTATGGGTAACAATGAGAAGAATGGGAATTCCAGAACAGTTAATTGTGCTCATGGGGCACCGGTACATAGACCAGTAGGCTGCCATTCAAACAGAAAAAGGGATATTATATGGTTTAAAGTCAGGAAAGGAGTGTGTTAGGGTTGTATCCTTTCACCATACTTATTCAATCTGTATGCTGAGCAAGTAATCTAAGAAGCTGGACTATATGAAGAAGAACACATCATCAGGATTGGAGAAAGGCTCATTAACAACCTGTGATATACAGATGACACAACCTTACTTTCTGAAAGTGAAAATTACTTGAGGCACTTACTGATGAAGATTAAAGACTACAGTGTATAGTACAGATTACAGGTCAACATAAAGAAAACAAAATTCCTCACAACTGGACCAATAAGCAACATCATGAAAAGTGGAAAAAAGATTGAAATGTCAATGTGATAGTTGGAGCTGTGTGTCAACTTGGCTGGACCCCAGTTCTGTGTGGTTGTTCCCATAATGGGATTAGATGACTGTGTTCTGAGTGGCCAGTCTGCCCAAGGGGAGTTTCTCTAGGGGTGTGGCCTGCTTGCAATGATATCCAAGGACAACCTGGAAGAGCCGCATTCCTTAAGGGTTTGGAACCCTGGTGTGCAAACTACAGACTTCCATGAGCAGCCCACCACTCGGCCTGGAGATCTTGGATTCATCCTTTGTTGGAATCAACAACCAGTATACTGCATGCCAGCTTGAATCTCTCAGCTCCCCTGTGCTTGCGGAAGCCAAGGCAGCCGCAAGCCCCATCTCCTCCAGAGACGGACTTTTCAGCTTGGACTTGTCAGCTTCTATACGCTTGTGAGCCATTTTCCTAAGATAAATTTCTCTC
>NW_006921759.1:367942-379785 GCF_000298275.1 Orycteropus afer afer
AGGGGTGTGGCCTGCTTGCAATGATATCCAAGGACAACCTGGAAGAGCCGCATTCCTTAAGGGTTTGGAACCCTGGTGTGCGAGCTACAGACTTCCGTGAGCGGCCCACCGCTCGGCCTGGAGATCTCGGATTCATCTTTTGTTGGAATCAACAACCAGTATACTGCATGCCAGCTTGAATCTCTGGGCTCCCCTGTGCTTGCGGAAGCCAAGGCAGCCGCAAGCCCCATCTCCTCCAGAGACGGACTTCATTTTCCTAAGATAAATTTCTCTCTCTCTCTCTCTCTAAATATATATATATATATATATATACTTTGCTGGTTTTTTTGTGTGTTTGTCTAGATAACCCAATCTAACACAGTCAAAGATTTCATTTTATTTGAATCCATAATCAACACACATGGAAGCAGCAGTCAAGAAGTCAAACATCATATTGCACTGGGCAAATATGCTGCAAAAGACCTCTTTAAACTGTTAAGATGCAAAGATGTCACTTTGAAGACCAAGGTGCACCTAAATGCAAACTATGGTATTTTCAATAGCCTCATATGCATGTGAAAGCAGGACAATGAATAAGGAAGACCAATGAAGAGTTGATGGTTTTGAATTGTGGTGTTGGCAAAGAATACTGAAAATATCATGGAGTGGCAGAAGAACAAACAAATTTGTCCTAGAAAAAGTGCAGCTGGAATGCTCCTTGGAAACAAGAATGGCCAGACATCTCAGTTACTTAAATTGTGTCAGAAGGGACCATTCTCTGGAGAAAGATATCATACTTGGTAAAGTGGAGGGTCAGCAAAAAAGAGAAGACCCTCAACAAGATGGATTGACTGAGTTGCTGCAATGATGGGTTCAAGTATAGTAAAGATTGTGAGGATGGTGCAGGATTGGGCAGTGTTTTGTTCTGTTGTAAATCTGATCCGACTCAACGGCATCTAACAACAACAATATTTACAGAAGCAGACTACCATACCTTTCTTATGTGGAGTGGTTAATGGACTTGAACCACTGACCTTTCATTTAACAGACAAATGCAATCAAAATTTCAATCATGTTGATGCTTCCTGGGGCACTGAGGGAGAATCTGTTCCATGACTTTTTTTGCTTCTGGTCACTCCAGGTGTTTTTTGGCTTGCAGTTGCAGTGTCACATGGGGTATTTCCTCTGTCTTCTATATCTCTTCTCTTCTTTTTCTTTTTTATTGTGATTTGTTTGAAAGTTTACAGAGCAAATTCATTTTCCATACAAAAGTTCATACACATTATGTTTCATGACATTGATTGCAACTCCCATAACACAACAGCTCTCTTCCCACTTCTTTCCTATGGTTACCTTTTCCCTGTGTCCTGCTTCCCTATGTATTCCTACCCTCTGTTCTTTCTCCCTGTGCAAATACTGCCCTTCTGATCATCCATGGTTGATCGTTCTGAGTGCACCTACCTGGTGTAAATGTTCAACTTATATTCCTGTCTATTGTTTTCTGGAAGCCATGGGAGTGAGTTCCATTCCTGGCCTAAAGGAGGACTAGCAGCCCTAGTTTTGGGGGATTCACTAGTCTCTATCAGACTAGTAATCCTGGTCATTTTTATGATTTTGAGGTTTATTCCACATTTTTTCTTCTTTTATTGGGCACACAGATTAGATTAAGATTCATCCTGCTGTGGTATGACCTCATGTTAAATGATAACATCTTCAAAAACTCTATTTCCAAATAAGATCATGTTCACAGGTACCAAGGTTTAGGGCTTCAGCATATCATTTTGGGAACACAATTCAATCTATAACAAGTGATTACTATTATCATCCCATTTTACAAATGAAAATACTGTGCAGAAAGAAACTAAGTAACTTGTCCACTTTTGCACAAATAAGAGACAGCCTGGGATTTGAATGCTGAGGATGTCTGTTAGTTACCTAGGGCTGCCATAACAAAACTACCACAAATGCATGTTATTTTCTCACAAGATAAATTTGTTTTCTCACAGTTCTGGAAGCCACAAGTCCAAAATAGGTTTTCAGCCATGTCAAGTACTTCTATAAAACTCTCTCCTAGTTTCTCATGTCTGACGGTGATATTTAGTGATGCTTGGAGTTCCTTGGAATTCCATGGTATTCCTTGGAATTTGCCTTTCCTCTGTGTTTGTCTTGTGTGTATTCTGTTTTTTTTTTTTATATAACTCAGAAGTGATTAGGATTAGGGGCCACCCTACTCAGGTATGGCTTAATTAACATAAAAAATAAAACCCTATTTCCAAATAAGGTCATATTTACAGGTACAAAGGTTAGAGTTTCAAGACTTATTTTCGGGGGGACATGATCGAAACTATAACATAATCTGAGTACTCACTGAAACCAAACTCATTGACATTGAGTCAATTCTGACTCTAGCAACTCCCATTGGGTTTCCAAGGCTTTAAATCTTTACAGAAGCAGACTGCTCTTCTTTCTTCCATAGAGCTGCTGGAAGGTTTGAACTAGTAACCTTTTGGTTAGTAGCAAAATACCTTAAATAGTACACCACCAGAGCTCCTTTTATCTGAGTAAGGATCCTTGTTCTTTTCACTTCTATGGTGGTTAGTTTGTGTTTCACCTTGGTTGGACCTGGTTGAGTGGCTGGGCAGCTGAATGTAGTTATTCCCCATGGTAAGATTGGTATTAACTCCATGGTGGAATCTATTGGAGTAGCTGAGTAGCTGCTTTTGGTATGTGGTCTGTTTCCTGTATATCAGAAACAGCTTTGGGAATGGTATCTAGCTTATGGCATGCTTGAACCCGGCATGTAGCTGAGTCATTGTTCAGCAACCTGCCATGTTCTGCCAATCTTAGGACTTTTAATGGAGTTGAAGTCATCCTCACCATGTGGTTTGGTAATATCAGGACTATGCCTTATTACCTGTCAACCTTGGGTATGTCAGCCTCAGCAGCCAGTAGCTAAGTGAAGAAAAGCAGCCTCAGTGGGCCGGGAGTAGGAGGCAGAGCGGAAGCCCAAGGTTGAGGGGCTTTCACCCAACCCCTAGAATCTGTCACTTTGAACTCAAACTTAAAGCCTCCAAACTGTAAGAGAATAAACTCCCATTTCTTCAAGCCATCCCTTTTGTGATATATTTCTGTTAGAGTGGAACTAGGTAACCAAAACAACTTCTAAGTTTTCTGTCTGCTATTTGCAAGGCTTGGCCTCTAGGGTAGCACAAGTTTTCTCTCAGTGCTCACTCCACTCCCAAAGAGGCCAACTGCTGATGGGTCACATCTGTTCCAGATGCTACTAGAGCTCCCTAAGTAGTTATAAGAGGTAAATTTTGTTACTCTTGTAATGGAATACCGTAACTTGTGGACTTTTCCTCTGTTCTCAGAGAGAAACGGTAGAGAGTGCCACTTCAAAGAGTCACCTCTGAGGCATGAAGGACAGAGGAAGCCTGAGACGAGCTCTGCAGCCTGTCAGAGGTGCCAAGGGCAAGCATTGTCCTTCAACTCAAAAATGAGCCAGTGCTTCAGTTAAAGACCTGTTCCCCTTGGCACACCAAAGATAAGATCATAGCAATGGTCCATGTTAATGCAGGCAATGAAGAAGTGAATTTTGTGTAGCTATTGTTGTTGTTGTTATGTATCAATGAGCCTTCTCCATACATAGCAACCTTATGTACAACAGAATGAAACACTATTCGGTTCTGTGCCAGCCTCATGATCCATACTATACCTGAGCTCATCACTGCAGCCACCCTGTCAATCCATCTCATTGAGGGCCTTCCCTTCCTTCCTTGACTTTCCACTTTACCAAGCATGACATCCTTCTCTAGAGAATGGTCCCTTCTGACAACAGGACCAAAGTAGATGAGATGCAGTCTGGCCATTCTCACCTCCAAGGAGCATTCTGGCTGCACTTTGTCCAGGACAGATATGTTAGATCTTTTAGCAATCTATGGTATTTCAGCATTCTTCACTAACCAATACTCCAAAGCATCAACTCTTCTTTTGTCTTCCTTTGTCATTGTCTAGCTCTCACATGTATATGAGGCAACTGAATATACATACCATGGCGTGGTTAGGTGCACCTTAGTCTTCAAGGAAGTATCTTTGCTCTTCAGCATTTGAAAGAGGTCTTTTACAGCTGATTTGCCCAATGCAAAGTATCTTTTGATGTTTTGACTCCTGCTTCCATTGGTGTTGATTGTAGAACCAAGTAATAAGAAGTATTTGACAACTTCAGTCTCTTCTCCATCTATCATGATGCTGCTTATTGGTCCAGTTGTGAGGATTTTTGTTTTCTTTATATTGAGGTGTAATCCATACTGCATACTGCAGTCTTTAACCTTCATCAGTAAGAACCCCAAGTCATCCTCACTTTCAACAAGCAAAGTTATGTCATCTGCATATCTCAGGTTGTTAATGAGCCTTCCTCCAATCTCGATGCTATGTTCTTCTTCGTATAATCCAGCTTCTCAAATTATTTGCTCAGCATACAGATTGAGTAAGTATGGTGAAAGGATGCAACTCTTACACACTCCCTTCTTGATTTAAACCATGCAGTATCCCCTTGTTCTGTTCAAATGACCTTTCAATTAGCAGCCACATGCTTAACTATTGCATGACCAGGGCTCCTTTTTCAAATAGATGAGGGTTATTTAAAAATGATTCTCTATGGGTGTCAGCTATGTTATGTACTACACTTTGTATCCAAGCCCTGAACATAAGAATGAAGGATCTCTCCCAGACAGGCTGAAGTTATACTTTTGTACTTCCAAGATGCTGTCTGTTAATTTTCTGGTCACCCTGATGCAACACACCCTGACTGTTAACATCCAGGATGACTAGAGGATCATTAGACATCTAATGGAGATAATTTTAATTAACCTTATTACTGGCACTCAAGAACACATGTTTCTCATTGTATCTCGACCTGGGACCCTAGAACATAGAAATATTTTCCTTTAACATGCAAAGGATCAAAAGGTCAACTTCAGTAAGTGTAGGCTCTCATTGAATTTTCTGTCTTTAGTGTACAAATCTATTAGCCTATCTCTTGGAAATTGTGGTGGTCCAATAGCCCATGCTTTAACTGGAGTCCAGAACACTCTTCTAATGGGAGATGACTCCTCTTTGAACAGAAAAGCCCATTTCTGCTCTAAGCCTTAAGAAGAAATCCTCCCTCTTTCTTTTCCTATTTGTTTATTTTCCCTGGAATTTTTTTATTTTTGACTAGCCAGGGGGCTAAAATGGGTTGTAACACAATCATTTAAGGGAATTTCACCACCTACACAACATCAATAAACCAGGTGCCATTGAATGGACTCTGATTCGTGGTGACAACAGGTGAGTCAGTGTAAGATTGTGTTCCATAGAGTTTTCAGTGGATGAGTTTCTGGAAATAAATCAGCAAGACTTTCTTTTGAGATGCTTCTGGGTGGACTCAAACTTTCAACTTCTTAGTTGAAGCCAAGAAATTTTACCATTTGTACCAGTCAGGGACTGCATACATATCAACAGTCTTAGTCTAGATCATCCAGGGATAGATGTGTGTGAACACTGAAAAATTCCTTTGGTTGAGAACAATTGATTTTTTTTTTTCCCCAAACTATAGGTGTGTCCAATTGTGGGTCATTGTCATGGATCAAATATTGTTCCCCCAAAATATGTGTTAACTTGGCTAGGACACTATTCTGGTTACCTAGTGCCCCTCTGACAAGACTATACCACAAACAGGATGGCTCGCACAAACAGGAGTTTCTCTTACAGTTTGGAGGCTTTAAGTCCAAGTTCAAAGTGCCAGGCTCTAGGACCTGGGTGAAAGCCCCTCAACCGTGGGCTTCAGCTCTGCCTCCTTCTCCCAGCCCACTGAAGCTAGAGGCTTTTCTTCACTTGGGTAGCTGCTGGCTGCTGAGGCTGACAAGCTCAAAGTTGACAAGTAAAAAGGCACTGTCCTGATGTTACCAAACCACATGGCAAGCCATTAATTTAAATCCACTGTAAGTCCCAAGGTCGGCAGAGCATGACAGGCTGCTGAACAATGACTCGGCTACATGCAGAGTTCAGACATGCCATAAGCTGGAGACCATTCCCAAAGCTGCTTCTTATATGCAGGAAGCAGACCACATACCCAAAGCAGCTACTCAGCTGCTCCAATAGATTCCACCATAGAGTTAATTACCAATCTCACCAGGGGGAATAATTGCATTCAGCTCCCCAGCCACTCAACCAGGCCCAGCCAAGATGATACACAAACTTAACCACCACAGCCATGATTCCCAGTATTGTCTGATTATCCACCATTTTGTGATATGTTGTAAATCCAACTTCTGCCTTTGATTAATGAGAGAGGATTAGGTTATGTTTGTTATGTTAATGAGGTAGGAATAGGGTGGGATGCACCACCCTTACTTAGGTCAACATCCTTATTCAGGTCATAACCACTGATCCAATTGAAGGGGAGTTTCCCTGGTGTGTGGCCTACATCACCTTTTATCTTACAAGAGATAAAAGGAAAGAGAAATGAGCAGAGAGTGAGGGACCTGACAACCACCATGAAAGAAGAGCTGGGAGCTGAATGTATCCTTTGGACCCAAGGCCCTGTGCTGAGAACCTCCTACACCCAGGGGAAGATATATGCCAAAACACATGGAGATCTCCAAGGGACACTGAGCCTACAGATGTTCAAAGAAGAAAAGTACTTTTGCCCAGAGTCAATAAAGAGAGAGTTCCTTCCCCTAGAGCTAGTACTCTGAATGTGCTCTTCTAGCCACCTAAACTGTGAGAGAACAAACTTGTTTGTTAAAGCCATCCATTTGTGGTATTTCTGTTATAGCAACACTAGATAACTAGTACAGTCTTAAAATTAATTATGTAGTTGATGACAAGAAGCAACCAAAAAATAGAATTACTATTATTTTTTAAATGAGTGACTTACTAGTATTATGGGAAAGTATTGTTCTGGAAATTTTTGTTTAAGTTGTGTGTCCATGTTGAGTGGCAATATAAAATGTATTTCTTGCAGTGGGACATGGTAAAAAATGTCAGCAAGCCACTGCCATGGATGGCTAGAACTAGAGGGTAAATTCGGCAATGGCTGTAGAAATTTCTTTCCTGATTTCTGAGAAGATACTGAGATTTCACCTGGCCTTTTCCTCAGAATCCCTCTACTTCCATGGTTCTAACAAGCTTTCCAAAACCCTGTACTTTGAGTTCTCCTTCATATATCTAAGGGGCTAGATGGAGATTGATGGAGGATCATTCCTGGCTATACCAAGCACATTCAACAACAAAAAATTTTGCACTTACTCAAAGACTATTAATGAGGAAATTATTCATTACATGACTTTCTATTCCAATATTGACTGTCCAGCATGAACAATTTCTTTAAGAAATTAGATGGAAGAAAAACTCCATCTCGTCTGATAAATTGGTAGGTGTCCTCCCCTTTGGCTGTGACTGCTGGAAGGTCCACGGCTTCTAGAGTGTTTGACCCTTGTTGTGCTGTGGTTGCAGCTCCTCCTTTCCTTCCTCTGGCTTCCATTTCCTGTGTGCACTGTGCTTATTTCATGCAAGTGAAATCTGTCTATGTATCCCTGGAAAAGAGGTTGCATGAATATGGAAAATAAATATCCCTCCACTGGGCAGTAAGGTTTTCTACAGTGGGGACTGGGTCTTTTCCCTCTCTTACCCCCCAGTGCCTGCTTAGCACTAAGTTTGGTGAATAGATCAGAACTGAATTCAATATACTTGATAGACAAAAATACAAGAAAAAAAAAAAAGCAAAGAAAGATAACTTATTTTAATATGGACTTTCAATGACTGCTTACCCTTAAAAAATGATTTTTCCTCTTCTTATTATTTTTTTGTTTTTGTTTTTGTTTTGTAGCATAGAAAATGCCAAGGGGCTTGAATTATTGTTTCTGTTCAATAGGATTATTACCTACAGTGTTACTTCTTAATTTATTGCTTACTCAAGATGTGAGTCTTTTTACTTTTTTTTTTTTTTTAAATGGAGTAATCTCCTAGTTTGGCAGGCTGTGAAGAGATAATGCAGTGAAGAAGAAGTTTTTCCTTCTTCACTCCTTTATTCATGCTATGTTGGTGGTTGTTGGCTTTGTCCACATCAGCAGCAAACTTAAAGACATGCTCATGCCTGGAGGAAAAAGAGATAGAGTAGTAGAGGAGAATTGAGGCAGCTCAAAAATCAGAAGGTGATACATTAAAAAGTTTAGTCATGAGAATTTACCAGGGACCAGAGGAGAAGTATAACTATTAAATGACTTTCCCTACTCTCTTCTCTGATTACTTTTCTTCACAACACTTACACCCATCTCATATACTATATCATTTACTTATTAATTTGATTTCTTATGTTTCATCCCCCTAGAATGTAAGCTCCACAGGGGCCAGGATTTTTTTTTTCCCCCACTGTTATAGACCCAGTCTGAGCCCTGCTGGCACAATGGATAAGCACTTGGCTGCTAACTGAAAGGCCAGCAGTTTGAACCCATCAGATTCTACAGGAGATAAAATCTGGTGATCTGCTCTGGTAAAGATTCCAAAAACCAAATCAATCCCACTGCCAATGAGTTGATTCTGACTCACAGCAAGCCTCATAGGGTTTCCAAGGCTGTAAATCTTTACAGAAGCACTTTGTCTCACTTTCCTCCTACAGAGCATCTGGTGGGTTTGAATGACCGACCTGGTAAGCAGTCAAATGCCTTACCCATTTTCCCATCAGAGCTCCTCCTGGTAAAGATTACAGCTTAGGAAATCCTCTTGGGCAGTTCTACTTTGTTCGATAGGGTCAGAATCAACTTGATGGGATGTAACAACAACAATATAGCAAATACCTTGCACATGTTGTTGTTATTTGCCATCGAGTTGGACCCGACCCATAGTGACTTCTCCTTGGGTTTCCGAGGCAGTATCACTACAGAAGTAGATTGCCCAACTTTCCTTCCAAGGAGTGGCTGGTGGGTTTGAACTGCCAGCCTTCTGGTTAGCAGTCAAGTGCCTTAGGCTACCAGAGCTTTTTGCACATAGTAATGTTCAATTAGCTCCAGAATCCACACCTTTTAACTAATATGGTATTCTGCTTCTATTAGTACTTTATGTCACTCAACCTTACTCTAACCCCATCGTAGCTAAACTACTCATTATCAGGAATGAACATTTCCAATACACACACACACACACACACACACACAAGACAAGGGATAGGTTTTAAAACGAGTAATCCTAGATTGACTAAGACTCCCATGTTTCTTCTAAACTTTTCCCTAGCTCCAACAAGTTCTTAAATGCCCACAAAGGAGAATATGGTGTTCTTGAAACCTAACCTCCCTACTGGACACCAGGCCAGCTATTTCCCAGTGAGCTGGGTCTCCCTGCAGTCCTGTGTGCACATGAACAGCTGCAAACACAACACAGCTATCAGGACTGATGAACTCTTTCTCCTTTCTCTTCTTCCTCATTCTACCCACAACAAACTGTAGAGTTCAAAAGAGTAACTAAAATATTCTAGCCCAAAAGCCACATAATAAGTTGGAACATCAGTCTCCTTTCCTTTGTGTTTCAACAAAAAGAACTAGGAAGCAGAGATAAATAAATGTTTAGTTTATTTTAGAAATCAAGAAAGTGGTGGGACAGTGGAAAAAGCATACCAGACTTTAAATCAGAAGACCTGGTCAAGCCCTGACACCTGCTATAAACTTCAGGTAAATCAAATTCTTTCTGTCCTTCAGGTTTCTGTTCTGTAAAATGTGGATTGTAACTTTACTTACCTCAGAAGTTTTCTATATTAATATGGAACCATATTAATATAAAATAATCAGTTGTTAACCTTCTCCCAAATCTAAAATACACACCAAACCAAACCAAACTCACTGCCGTGGAGTCGGATCCAACTCATAGTGACCTTCTTTAGGTTTTCGAGGAGGTATCACTAAGGAAAAAGATTGCCCAACCTTCCTTCCGAGGAGTGGGTGGTGGGTTTGAACTGCCAGCCTTCTGGTTAGCAGTCAAATGCCTTAGGCACTATATCACCAGAGCTCCTAAAATGCACACACACACACACACACACACACATTTTTAAAAATGAACAACTCAGAATATCATTAACAGCTTCTTCTACAGGTTTGATACACAACTTTAAAGTTGTCTATTAATTACCGAATAAATCAGTGTTCAAATTAGTTAAGATTTTAAGGTTACTTATATATAATTTCATTAGGAACTTAGAACAAAAAAAAAGTTTGATTGGTTGATGATTATGTCAGAATACAAAAATATTATAAGAGAGCAATACAAATACAAAAATTATAAAGAACAGAAAAATAGAAATCTTGCTAAGATAATCGCAAGATCAGTGAGGTATGACTATGAGACCTCTGGAGTCTTAGAAAGAAGACATGTTCACTAATCTTCAAGTGTTTACTGAAAGAACAAGTCTCAAGTGTCTGGGTGAGCCTGATCACCTAAATACAATTATGTAAACTAGACAAAATGCTTCTAAAAGTTAGTTACAGTTCAAGGCATGACTGTAAACTTTAAAAATTCTACATATATGATTATACAGCACACGGGTTTCTAACATTTTATAAGATGACCCTTATTGTCATGGGCAAGAGAACTCTCTCTGTTTTCATAAAACAAACCTTATCATTTTATTTCACCAGATAGATTGATAATTTGGAAGGTTACAAGGGTATAGAGAAGTCATGAACAGAGGACAGGTGAAAATCCAAAAGTATATTTGTAAAACATCAAAGTGCTATTTTCTATCTTCCTGACTTTCCCAGATAGAGCATTTAACACCAGAAGGAATGTTGGGCAATCTACTTCTGTAGTGATTACCGCCTAAGAAACCCAAGGAAAGGTTGCTATGAGTCGAAATTGACTCAATGGCAGTGAGTTTGTTGTTGTTGTTGTTATGTGCCGTCGAGTTGGACCCAACTCATAGCAACCCCTCCTTGGGTTTCCAAGGCAGTATCACTATGGAAGTAGATTCCCCATCTTCCTTCCCAGGAGTGGCTGGTGGGTTTGAACCACAAGCCTTCTGGTTATCAGCCAAATGCCTTAGGCCCTACACTACCAGAAATTATATTTATCAGGCACCTCTAATTCAGTCTTAGAAAATAAAGTAACTTTTCCAAAGCTACACAGCAACAAGGTAGCAAAATCAGGATTCACATTCAGGCCTATCCTAGTCCAGTGTTAACAAAAAAAGCTTTACAAAAAGGATACAAAATCTCTGGGAGCCATAAGAAACAGTAGAGTTCTTCTGAAGTCTCTTCTCCAAACAGGATTAGCTTCTATGGATGAATCTTTGCATCATTAGTAACAAATAGGAGGGCATCTACAGGTTGCTGATAATATTCCCAGATGTCAAAGCAGAATCCATTAACTCAATCTAACAAGCATTTACTGGTCACCTAGGATGAACCAGGTCACTTTATGTGATTGTGGAGGGACAACCACAAACCAAGAAAGCTAGTGGGGAAATAGATACACACAGGAAAGGACAAAGTCATCAAAGGGCAGGAGGAGTTAGTCATTAACAATCTTGTATCTGAGCACATCAGAGACAGACAGGTATAACTCCAAAAGTTTGTTGGTATTTTTAATATATGTGTGGATGGTGGAAGAGCATCAGAGTCTTTAGTGAGCAAGGCAAGTAAATTTTGTGTTGTTGTGTAAAAATGACCTCATAGATACCTCACCTAAGTGAGGCCTCAGGGAAACTCAAGTTGTACTAAAACTAATCAGTCTTATCGGAAATATCATTTGACTTAGCCATTCAATCACTAGCTATATATCCTAAAGAAGTGAGAGCCATGACAAGAACAGACATATGCACACCCATGTTCATTGCAGCA
>NW_006921759.1:380995-384392 GCF_000298275.1 Orycteropus afer afer
TTACCTGAGGTAGATACACTCCTTGGAGAGAAAAATCATGAGAGAAAGATGGGCTGTTTATGCACAGGGAGACAGTTCAAGGGGCAGGAGTGCATGGAGGGATGGACACAGGAAAGAGGTAACAATCGGGAGGAAGTGGGAGGGGAGCTGTTGCATTGGGCTAAATTGTAGTCAATGTCATGAGACAAAGTGTATGTGAACTGCTGCATGGAAAGTGAATTTGCTTTGTAAATTTTCACTCAAATCTCAATTATAAATAAATAATACAGTATTTTTAAAAAAGAAAAAAAAAACTAATCAGTCTTTGGCTGTGTATACTAACATCTGATCAGCACATTAAGATTCCCAAAATACTTTCTTAAATATATTTCTTTGAATTAAGAACATATTAATTCACCAAAAGTCTGGATAGTTTTCCCTTCAAAATACAAGGATATATCCCCACAACTTCATCAACATTAATCATTTCATGTTAAAGTGGTTTCAATTGGAGGGGAGAGAATACATGCTTTTTTTAATGTTTGGAAATTTATGTGGTAGGCAACTGAGGGAAATGAATCACATTTTCTTATGAAGATGCAGGATAATCAGCTTACTTGGTGAAAGCTGAATTCTCTTTCCCAGGCATAACTGCCACAGAGGGGCTCTTCCCAACCCCTACTCTCAGTTTTTCATTATTATGCATACAGCAGTTAGTTTACTGCAGAGCAGGAAGGCATAGTTAATCTCTCAGGTTTAAAATTTGTTGAATGTACATAACTGTACCTATTAAAAGTCTTAGATTCCCCCGTCTCCCAAATGCATAGGGGAACCAGGCTTGAAATTAAAGATAAAAAAAGGAAAGCCCAGAAAATTGGTCTTTTTCTCCCTCTGTCATATATTCATTAAGATAGAGCATCAAGACAAATTCAATGAAATAAAATTAGTTTTTATAACTCAATGGGAGCTTTAGGAGAGCACCTAAACACAGTATTTCCCATGAACTTTTGGAAAGACTTAATGTCTCTGCCCCAAAGCGCTGATGTGGGTTCTATGAATGCTAATGGAAAGTAACCACACCAATGTGCAAAAGGACTCTCTAATTTTCATTTCCATAGTTTTTCTTTTCTTTTTTCCCAAATAGGCTTTCAATGCTTCCTGCTCAAGCAATGCCTCTTGAACAAGACAATGTTTCATTTTTTGTGTCCTGCACAAGGAATTATACCTGCTCTTAGTGGTGTAGCATAGTGCCTAAAGCACTTGACTGCTAATCAGAAGGCTGGCGGTTCAAACCCACCAGCCACTCCTCGGAAGGAAGGTTAGGCAATCCTACTTCCATAGTGATACTGCCTTGGAAAGCCAAGGAGGGGTCGCTATGAGTCGGGGCCGACTCGACAGCAAACAACAACAACAACTTAATGGTGTAGTGCCTAAGGCATTTGACTGTTAGCCAGAAGGCTGGTGATTCAAACCCACCAACAACTCCTTGGAAGGAAGATTGGGCAATCTACTTCAGTAGTGATACTGCTTCAGAAACCCAAGGAGGGGTCGCTATGAGCCGGATCTGACTCGACAGAAGAAAGATTTTTTTTCCTCCCCCTTAGGGTGGTGCAGACTCCCTGCTAACCAAAATGGTGGTTTTAGTCCATCAGTGAGGTAGGTGTACTATGGTAGCTTACATGTTGATATTATGCTGGAAGCTATGCTACCAGTATTTCAAATACTAGCAGGTTCACCCAGGATGACTGATTTTAGCAGAGTTTCCATGTTAAGACATAGGAGCTTTGGTTGCATAGTGGATAAAGGATTTGGCTACTAAGCGGATTGTCCACTCCAGGGAAGGAAGATGGAGAAATCTACTTTTGTAAAGATTTACAGCCTTTGAAACCCTATGGGGGCTGCTATGTGTCAGAATAAACTTGATGGCAGTAGGTTTGGTTTGGTTTTTTGGTTTTCCATATTAAGACAGACTAGGAAGCAGTTCCGGTAAGATGGCGGACCAGGCAGAAAGACTGCACAGACCCTCTTCAACAAAGAAAAGGGAAACCAAATAACACAGACACAGAAGATAATCCTGGACCCCTGAGACTTGAAGGGAAGGATATAGAAATGGACTAAATCCCAGCTAGCAGAAGAATTTGCGTGAAAATACCAAAAAAGGAGACAGATGGAGCTGTGGTCTGGCAGCAATCCTGAGCGATCCTGATGACACAGACAGCTTGGAGATTCCTGAGTGCTGGTAGGGCCTAAGAATTAACCTAAAAATCAGCCCTGCTAGCCAGAGACGGCATGGAGGACTGCTCTGGTGGCTGGGGAATAAATGGAGAAGGTGAAAAGAAAGGCGGGCTGAGCTATGGGCTTTTGCCTGTCTGGAGGGAGCCACCATATTGAATGTTCACAAGCAGCTTGAACATTTTGGATATTTAAAGAGACAGCACTCTCCCAGATTCCAGGGGCTTAAGAACACATTCTGCTTGCCAGCAACCCCAAAGGACACTCCGGACCTGCAGGACTAAAAAGGTGCGACATTCCTCATGTTACTCTTATACCCCACACCCGCTTGGTAAATTGAGGTGCAGCCATCCCCCACTCCCACCCACCTTCTGGGCCCACAGGAACTCCATCTCAGTCTGTGTTCATACGGAGCCTGGGAGCCCTGCCCTGTCCTCCACCGATATTTTTTTCCCCCCCTTTTTTTTTTTTTAATTTTTTTTCTTTTTCACTGTTTTCCTGCTGTTCAGTTTGCTTATATTTCTGTTTTAAAACTACTATTATTAATAATACTTTTTGTCCTTTTTACTATTATTCTTTAGTCTTCCCCTCCCAGGTCCTTGGTATCAGGTTGTTTTTTCTTTTCCCTGTTCCTGGTTGAAAAAAGTTTCTTTCTTTAATTTAATTTTTTCCCCTTTTTTCTCATAGTTAACCCCATTCCTTGTTTTACTTTTTTGCATTTTTCCCATTTTTTTCTTCATTATTCTCCTTCTCTACCTATTTTCTCTTAGTGCCTTATCCCCGGATATTGCAGGTTTTCTTGTTTTTTCTTCTTCCTTTTCTCTTTTTGTCTTTCTTTGGTTACTGTTCCCCTCTGATTATATGGTGTATATTTTGTCGATGTGCATTTAGTTTTTTGATCGTTATTTAATTGTAATTTTTGTTTAACTGAGTGGGAGACAGCAAAAGTCCACATAAGACACAACTACACCCACAACTCCTGCAATTTCACTTACTGAGCGAAAGCCACTACCTACTTCTCCACCAATGGGCCAACGATAAAAAGAAACACCAAGAGCCTGAATCACCCTTGGCTGTTCTTCACAAACAGTTAACAGAGATCTAAATACAATAACACCACAATGTCTCAGAGACAACATACTATCACAGTCCACACAAAGAAGCAGGATAAAGTGGTAGAAACAAG
>NW_006921759.1:384978-386704 GCF_000298275.1 Orycteropus afer afer
GGTGAAATTAGGAGATTTCCAGATAAGCAGAAACTAAGGGAATTTGTTAAAACCAGACCAACCTTACAAGAGATGCTAAAGGGAGTCCTTTGAACAGTGAACAGTGAATGGCAAATTACAACCGACCATTAATACACTAGATGACATAACCCACAAATTACAGCTATGGACATATCCAACGTAAAATGAGCTTATCAGATTGTAAAGAGGGAACCAGAAATATCAATTGGCAAGTAAGGACAACTACAAACAAAAAGAGGGAAAAGATTGTGTAGTTACAGAAATCCTAAACAGTGAGGAAGTTAAGAGAGTTGCAAGATAGAATAGACTGTTCTAAACTCGGGCATAAAATTATAAACCACAGGGTAACCTCAAAGAAAAATGATAAACCTTCACATCACAATAAAAAAAGAGGACAAGCACAAATATTCAGCATATAATAAAACAACAATAACAAAGGAAATGATAACACAATTCATAAACATAACGAGCTCAGCATAGAAAACAATATGAAACAAAGAAATCAGGGACACCATCCAAAAACATAACAAAAAGACAACAACCAATTCATACATGTCAATAATTACACTGAATATTAACAGATTAAATACACAACTCAAGAGATGGAAAGTTGCAGATTGCATAAGAAAACAAAACCCATCAATATGCTGCCTAAGAGACACACCTTAGAGATAAAGACAAAAGTAGATTAAAAATCAAAGGTTGGTAAAAGATATATCAAGCAAATAGCAACAGTAAGAGAGCAGGAGTGGTAATATTAATTTCTGATCAAGTTGACTTCAAGACAAAAACCATAATAAGAGACAAGGAAGGACATTATATCATGATTAAAGGATCAATTGAACATGAAGATATAACCATAATAAATATTGATGGACCCAATGAAAGAGCCCCAAAATATATAAATCAGACTTTGAAAGGGTTGAAAAGCCAAATAGATGACTCCACAGTCATAGTGGGAGACTTTAATACACCACTTTCATTGAAAGATAGAACAACTGGAAATAAACTGAACAAAGATACAGAAGAACTAAACAATACAATCCACCAACTGGGCCTTATAGACACCTACAGAGCACTACTTCACCCAACAGCAGCAAAATATACATTCTTCTCCAATGCACATGGAACATTTTCTATGATAGACCATATGTTAGCCCATAAAGCAAACCTTCATAAATTTAAAAACATTGAAATATTGCAAAGCATCTTCTCAGATAATAATGCTATCAAATTAGAAATCAACAATAGGAAGATCAACAGGAAAAGAGTAAACACATCAAAATTGAACGACACTCTCCTTGAGAAAGACTGGATAAGAGAAGAAATAAAAAATGAAATTCAAAAATTCCTTGCATCAAAGGAGAATGAGAACACAACATACCAAAATCTTTGGGACACAGCAAAAGCAGTGATCAGAGGCCAACTTATAGCAGTAACTGCACACATCAAAAGAGAAGAAAGAGCCAAAATCAACACTTTAAACGAACATCTCCAACAATTAGAGAAAAGCCTACAGTCACCAGGAGAAAGGAAATAATCAAGATTGGAGCAGAAATCAATGAAACAGAAAATGGAAGGGCAATTAAAAAACTCAACAAGACCAGAAGTTGGTGTTTTGAAAAGATCAATAAAATTGACAAACCACTGGCAAATTTAACAAAGGAAAAGAGGGAGAGAATACAAATAACACAAATAAAAAATG
>NW_006921759.1:388119-389518 GCF_000298275.1 Orycteropus afer afer
ATAGGAAGATTGAACATTGTGAAAATGTCAGTTCTACCCAAAGCAATCTATACATTCAATGCAATCCCAATCCAGATCCCATCAACATCCTTTATGGATATGGAAAAAACAAACATTAACTTTATTTAGAAAGGAAAGCGACGTCAGATAAGCAAAGCAATATTATAGAAGAAGAACAAATTAGGTGTTCTCACACTTCCGGATCTCAAAACCTACTCTACAGCCACAGTATTCAAAACTGCCTGGTATTGGTTTAATGGCAGATACATAGATCAATGGAATAGAATTGAGAACCCAGAAATAGATCTATTGACCTATGGTCAGCTGCTCTTTGAGAAAGGGCCAAAATCCAATAAATGGGGAAGAGACTGTTTGTTTAATAAATGGTGCTGGCAAAACTGAAGATCCATTTGCAGAAAAATGAAACAAGAGCTATACCTCACACCACATACAAAAACAAACTCCAGATGGATCAAAGACTTAAATGTGAAACCTAAAACTACAGTTTCTCAAGGAAAATCTAGGTGCAAATTTAGGGGCCCTAATATGTGGTATATATGCTAAGACACTTGCCTGCTAACCAGACAGCTGGCGGTTCAAACCCACCAGCCACTCCTCGGAAGGAAGGTTGGGCAATCTTATTCCGTAGTGATACTGCCTCGGAAACCCAAGGAGGGGTCGCTATGAGTCGGGGCCGACTCGACGGCACATAACAACAACAACAACAACAATATATGGTATAAATGGACTATCAAGCATAACTCAAAATGCACAAACAGCAGAAGAGAAACCAGATGATTGGGACTTTCTAAAAATTAAATTTTTATGTGCTTTCAAAGACTTCTCCAAAAGAGTCAAAAGAGAACCTACAGATTGGGAAAAAATATTTGGTAATGACATATCTGATAAGGGACTTATCTCTAGAATTTATAGAAAACTCCAACAGCTCAATAACAAAAAGACAAACAATCCAATTCAAAAACGGGCAAAAGACATGAATAGACACTTCACCAAGGACAATATTCAAGTGGCCAACAAACATATGAAGAAATGCTCACGATCATTATCTATTAGAGAGATGCAAATCAAAACAATAATGAGGTACCATCTTGCTTCAACACTGGTAGCACAGTTCAACGAGACAGAAAATAATAAATGCTGGCAAGGATGTGGATAGATAGGGACTCTCCTACACTGCTGGTGGGAATGTAAAATGGTACAACCATTGTGCAAAGCAGTATGGTGATTCCTTCAAAAGTTGGAACTAGAAATACTATTTGTACCAGCTATTCCACTACTAGGTATATACCCTAAATAAGTGAGAGTCATGACAAGAACAGATATATGCACACCCATGTTCATCGCAGCACTATTTACAATAGCCAAAAGATGGAAACAA
>NW_006921759.1:389710-399971 GCF_000298275.1 Orycteropus afer afer
AGGGATGCTTATGCACAGGGAGCCAGCTCAGGGGGCAGGAGTGCATGGAGGGATGGACACAGGGAAGGGGAAACTATAGGGAGGACATGGGAGGGGAGCTGTTGCATTGTGGGAAACTGTGGTCAATGTCATGAGACAAAGTGTATGTGAACTGCTGTATGGAAAGTGAATTTGCTCTGTAAATTTTCACCCAAATTACAATTTAAAAAAAAAAAAAAAAGACAGACTAGGAAGAAGGACAAGGCAGTCCACTTCTGAAAAATTTATCCACTGGAAACCTTTTAAATAGCCCTAAAATATTGTCTGATGTAGTGCTAGAAGATGAGCCCCTCAGGTCGGAAGGCACTCAAAATACAACTGGGAAGTGCTGTCTTCTCAAAGTAGACTCAATCTAAATGTCATGGATTGAACTTTTGAACCTTCATTTGCTGATGAGGCACAGCTCAAAATGAGGAAAAACAAGTGCACACATCCATTAATAATTGTAATGGGAAAGTACTAAGTATAAATGTAGGAAATTTGGCAACAGTCAAAAATGAAATGGAACACATAAAAATTGATAGCCTAGGCATTAGTGAGCTGAAATGGACTGGTATTAGCCATTGTGAATGGACAATCACATGGTCTACTGTAACAAGAATGACAAATTGAAAAGGGTGGCATCTCATTCATTATCGAAAGGACCATTTCAAGATATATCCTGAAGTACCATTCTGTCAGTGAAAGAATAATATCCATAACCCTATAAGAAAGACCGGGAGCTCTGGTAGCATAGTGCCTAAGGCACTTGACTACTAACCAGAAGGCTGGTGGTTCAAGCCCACCAGCCACTCCTCGGAAGAAAGATGGGGCAATCTACTTCCGTAGTGATACTGCCTCGGAAACCCAAGGAGGGGTCACTATGTGTGGGGTCTGACTCGATGGCACGTAACAACAACAACAATAAGAAAGACCAGATACTACTACTATTATTCAAATTTATGCTCTGTGATAGTTAAGGTTGTGTATCAACTTGGCTGGGCCTGGTTTTGAGTGGCTGGGCGGCTGGATGTAGTATTCCCCATGATGAGACTGGTAATCAACTCCATGGTGGAATCTACTGGAGCAGCTGAGTAGCTGCCTTGGGGATGTGGTCTGCTTCTACAAGAAGACAGCTTTGGGAAGGTCTCTGCACTTTTTGGCACACTTGGACCTTGCATATAGCTGAGTCTTCATCTCAATGGCCAACCATGTTGTCACCAACCTTGGGACTGTCAATAGACTTGAATTAGTGGCCTGCCATATTGCTTAATAATCTTGGGGCTAAGCCATTTTACTTGTGGACTTCGGGTCTGTCAGCTTCAGTAGCCAGTAGCTGCCTGACATAAGAGATGCCTCCAGCTTCAGTGAGCTTGGAGCAAGAGGCAGAGTTGAAGTCTGAGGTCAAAGGGCTTTCACCCAGCCCTTAGAGGTGGCACTTTGAGCTTGGATTTCTAGCCTCCTAAGCTGTACGAAAATAACTTCTGTTTGTGAAAGCCATACATTTGGGGTATAGTCTGTTAGAGCAGCACTAGGTAACCAACTTATACACCAACCATTAAAGCCAAAGATGAAGAAATAGAAGACTTTTAGCAACTTCTGCAGCCTGAAATTGACCACATTTGCAGTCAAGTTGTAATAATAATTACTGATGATTGTAATGCTAAAGTTGGAAATAAAGGAGCAGCTTTAGTAGTTGGAAAATATGGCCTTAGTGATAGATATGACTCCAGAGATCACATGATAGAATTTTCCAAGAACAACTTATTCATTGCAAGTACCATTTCCAAATACCAGTTTTCCACAATATAAATGGTGAATATACATGTGCATCTCACTAGGCGGAATTTACAGGAACCAAGTTAACTACATGGGTGGAAAGAGATGGTGGAGGAGCTCAATATCATCAGTCAGAACAAGACCAAGAGCCAAAGTGGAACAGATCAATTGATTATAATAAAATTTAAGTTGAAGCTTAAGAAAATTAAAACAAGTGCATAAGAACCAAAATATGACCTGCAGTACATCCCACCAAAAGTTAGAGAACATCTGAAAAATAGATTTGATGTACTGAACACCAGTGACCAAATAGCAAATGAGTTGTGTGATGACATCAAGAACATCATACATGAAGAAAGCAAAAGACCATTAAAAACATAGAAAAGAAAGAAAAGACCAGAATAGATATCAGGAGAGAGCCTGGCACTTTCTATTGAATGGAGAAGAGCTAAAGCAAATGGAAGAAATTGTAAAGTAAAAGAGCAGAAAAGAAGATTTCAAAGGACAGATCCAGAAGACAAAGAATTATAATGAAATATGCAAAGAAAAAGGAAGAACGTGCTTTTCATTTCTCAAGCTGAAAGAAACTAAGAAATAATTCAAGCCTCAAGTTGCAATGTTGAAGGTTTTAAGGGGAAAATATTGAAAAATTCAGGAAGTCACAAAAGAAGATGGAAGGAATACACAGAGTCACTGTACCAGAAGCAATTGGTCAACATTTGACCATTTCAGGAGGTAGCATGTAATCAAGAATCAATGATAATGAAGGAAGAAGTCCAAGCTACACTGAAGGAACTGGTGAAAACAAAAAGATGCCAGAAATTGATAAAATAACCATTGAGATGTTTCAACAAATGCTGAATGCAATGCAAGAAGTGCTCACTCCTTTATGTCAAAAAATTTGGAAGACAGTTAACTGGCCAAGTAACCTGAAGAGTTTTTGCCCTTTTGAAAGAAATGTGATCCAAGAAAACATGGAAATTTTCAAACAATATCATTAATATCACACACAAGTAAAAGTCTGCAGAAAATCTTTTAAAAATGGTTGCAGCAGTAAATTGATAGGGACCTGCCAGAAATTAAAATCAGATCAGAAGACAATGTGTAACAAAGGATTTCATTGCTGATGTCAGATGGATCTTGGCTGAAAGCAAAGAATACCAAAAAGATGTTTACCAGTGCTTTATTGATTATGCAAAGGAATTTGGCTGTGAGGATCATAACAAATTATGGATAACATTGCAAAGAATGGGAATTCCAGAACACTTAATCATGCTCATGAGAGATCTATACACAGACCAAGAGACAGTCATTCGAACAGAACAAGAGGATACTACATGGTTGAAAATCAGAAAAGGAGTGTATCCGATCTGTATCATTTCACCATACTTATTCAATCTCCATACTGAAAAAATAATCCAAGAAGCTGTACTACATGAAGAAAACCTGTATCAGGATTGGAGGAAGACTCAGTAACAACCTGTGAGATGCAGATGACACAACCTTACTTGCTGAAAATGAAGATGACTTGAATCACTTACTGATGAAGATTAAAGACTAGAGTCTACAGTATGGACCACACCTCAACACAAAGAAAATGAAAATTCTCACAACTGGACCAATAAGTAACATCATGATAAATGTAGAAAAGATTGAAATTGTCAAAGATTTCATTTTATGTGGACCCACAATCAACACTCATTGAAGCAGCAATCAAGACATCAGACAAAGTAATGCATTGGGCAAATGTGCTGCACAAAACTTCTTTAAAGTATGAAAGGCCAAAGATGTCACTTTGACAGCTAAGGTCCACCTAACCCAAGCCATTGTATTTTCAGTAGCCTCATATACATGTGAAACCTGGAGAACAAATAAGGAATATCAAAGAAGAATCTCACTGCATGTGAATTATGGTGTTGGCAAAGAATATTCAATATGTCATGGACTGTCAGAAGAATGAACAAATATGTCATGGAAGAAGTACAGCTCCTTAAAAGCAAGAATGGCCAGACTTCATTTATCTCTCATACTTTGGTCATATTATCAGGAAGGACTAGTGCCTGGAGAAGGCTATCATGCTGAGTAAGTAGTAGGTGGACATTACCCTATAGAATACAAATCTACTACATTAGTGGAAAGAGGTGGTGGAGAAGCTCAGTGTCATTAGTTAAAACAAGGCCAGGAGCTGACTGTAGAACAGTCTATTCATTTCTCATATGCAAGCTCAAGTTGAACTTGAAGAAAATTAAAACAAGTCTACAAGAGCCAAAATATAACTTTGATTATATCCCAAATGTGTGTAGAGACCTTCTGAAGCATAGATTTGATGCTATGAACACCAGTGATCAGAGAGAGATCAGACAAGTTGAGGGATGACATCAAGGACATCATACATTAAGGGGACACCAGACTCAACTGGCACAACAAATTACATAAAAATCTTGTTCCACAACCTACTTTGGTAAGTAGTGACTGGGGTCTTAAAAGCTTTTGAACAGCTATCTAAGGTGCAGCTAATGTTCTCCTCTCTTCTGAAGTGAAGAAGAGCAAATAAAATCAAGGACATTTGGAAACAATTAGTCCAAGGACATGATGGACCTTGAGACCAGAAGAACTAGACGGTGCCTGGCTACCAATGCTAACCACCGGGAAGGAATCAAAACTGGAAATCCTGGATAGAGTGGGAGCTAAAATGTGGAACAAAATCCAAAAACACAATAATGACCAGAATTATTGGTTGGATGGAGTCTGATGGGACCCCTAAGACTATGGCCCTGGGATACTCACTCCCAAGGGCTAGCTCTCAGCCCAATAGTAAATAAGACATACATGCAGACCACTCAACCCAGGGCGATGCACTCACATACTCTACGAAAATACTTCCCGTGGAGTAATTGCTCATGGGGCAACAGAAGGGCAATATTCACAAAAAGGAAAAGCAGGACACACACACACACACACACACACAACTAAGAAGGCCCCGGGGTGGGGGGTTACTGGGAAATGAGAGGAAAAGAGTGGGTTAAGTTTGGAGATGGTAATTGGGGAGTGAAACCAAATATACATGAAATGTTGAATATAAAATGAATTCTGCTCTGTACATTTGCACCTGAAGCATAATGACAATAATAAAAAAGAACATTATACAATAAGAAAGCAAATAGTCATTAAAAAACAGGAAAGAAAGAAAAGACAAAAACAGATGTCAGAAGACACTCTGAACCTTGCTCATGAACTGAGAGTAGCTAAAGTGAATGAAAGAAATGATGAAATGAAAGAACTGCACAGAAGATTTTGAAGGGCAGCTTGAGAAGTCAAAGTAAAGTATTACAATGAAATGTGCAAAGACTTGGATGTAGAAAACCAAAAATGGAGAGTATTCTTAGCATTTCTCAAGCTGAAGGAACCGAAGAAAAAATACAAACTTCAAATAGCAAATTTGAAAGATTCTATAGGCAAAACCCACCACTCATCTGTCAGTTTGTCATAGTGTGGTGGCTTGTATGTTGCTGTGAGGCTGGAGGCTATGCCACTGGTATTTGAAACACCAGCAGGGTCACCCATGGTGACCAGGTTTCAGGAGAGCTTCCAGAATAAGACTGACTCAGAAGAAGGAAGAAGTCATCCACTTCTCAAAGAATTGACCAGTGAAAACTTATGAATAGCAGTGGAACACTGTCTGATACATAACTGGAAAACTTTATGAATAGCCCTGAAAAATGGTCCTATATAGTGCCAGAAGATGAGACCCTCAGGTCAGAAGGAACTCTAAATATGACTGGGGAAGAGCTATTTCCTCACAGTAGAGTCGACCTTAATGATGTGGATGGAGCAAAGCTTTTGGGATCTCTGTTTGCTGATGTAGCATAAATCAAAATGAGAAGAAACAGCTACAAACATCCAATAATAACTGGAATGTGAAATGTGCAAAGTATGAATGTAGGAAAACTGGAAGTTGTCAAAAATGAAATGGAACACATAAATATTGATATCATAGTCATTAGTGAGCTAAAATGGATTGGTTTTGGCCATTTTGAATCAGACAACCATAGGACATACTATGCCTGGAATGACAAATTAAAGAGGAATGGAATTCATCATCATAAACAATGTTTCAAGATCAAAAAGTACAATGCTGTCAGTGATACCAAAACCAAATTCATTGCCTTTGAGTTGAATCCAACTCATAGTGACCCCTCCTTGGATTTCTGAGGCAATATCACTATGGAAGTAGATAGCCCAATCTTCCTTCCGAGGAGTGGCTGATGGGTTTGAACTGCCAGCCTTCTGGTTAGCAGTCAAATGCCTTAGGCACTACACATAATGTGCCTACAGGGAAGACCAGTTAATACTACTGCAAATTCTGCAAATTTATGCACCAACCACCCAAAGAAGAGGAAGTTGAAGATTTTGCCAACTTCTGCAGTCTAAAATTGACCAAATATGTAATCAAGATGTGTTAATTATTATTTGTGGTTGGGATGCAAAAGTTGGAAACAAAGAAGAATCACCAGTAGTCAGAAAATATGGCATTGGTTATAGAAATGATGCTGGAGATTTCATGATAGAATTTTGCAAGACCAACGACTTATTCATTACAAATACCTGTTTTCAACATCATAAAGAGCAGCTATACATATGGACTTTGAAAGACGGAATACACAGGAATCTGATCGACTACATCTGTGGCAAGAGGCCATGGAGAAACTCAATATCTTCAACCAAAACAAGGCCAGGAACTGACTGTGGAAGAGACCATCAACTGCTCATATGCAAGTTCAAGATGAAGTTGAAGACAAATAAAACGAGTCTATGAGAACCAAAATACGACCTTAATAATATCCCTCCTGAATTTAGAGACCATCTAAAAAACAGATTTGATGCATTGGACACCAGTGACCAAAAACCAGAAGAACTGTGTGATGACATCAAGAACATCGTCCATGAAGAAAGCAAAAGGTCATTAAAAAGACAGATAAGGAAGAAAAGACCAAAATGGATGTCAGAAGAGACTCTAAAACTTGCTCTTGAACAGAGAGTAGCTAAAGTAAATGGAAGAAATGACAAGATAAATGAACTGAACAGAAGATTTCAAAGAGCAGGTCAAGAAGACAAAGTCAATTATTATAATGAAATGTGAAAAGGTATAGAGTTAGAAAACCAAAAGGGAAGAACATACTCAGCATTTCTCAAGCTGAAAAAACTGAAGAAAAAAATCAAGCCACAAGTTACAGTATTGAAAGATTCTGTGGGCAAAATATTGAATAATGCAGGAAACATCAAAAGAAGATGGAAGGAATACACAGAATCACTCTATCAAAAAATAAAATTTAAAAAAAAGGTCAATGTTCTTCTATTTCAGGGGGTGGTATATGGTCAAGGACAAATGGTACTGAAGGAAGAAGTGCAAGCTGCACTGAAGGAATTGGTGAAAAACAAGGCTCCAGGAATTGACTGAATACTCATCGAGATGTTTCCACAAATGGAACATGCTGAAGACACTTGTCTATGTCAAGAAATTTGGAAGAGAGCTACTTGGCCAATTGACTGGAAGAGATTCATGTTTGTACCCAATCCAAAGAGAGGTAATCTCATAGAGTGTGAAAATTATTGAACAATATCATTAATATCACATGCAAGTAAAATCTTGCTGAAAACAATTGAAAAACTGTTGAGGCAGTATATTGCCATGGAACTTCTAGCCATGCAAGCTGTGTTCAGAAGAGGACATGGAACGAGGGTTACCATTACTGATGTCAGATGGATATTAGTTGAAAACAAAGAATACCATGTGTTTTATTGACTATGCAAAATCATTCCACTGTGTTGGATTGTAACAAATTATGGTTAACATTGAGAAGTATGAGAATTCCAGAGCACTTAATTGTACTCATGAGGAACCTGTACATAGACCAGAAGGCTGTCATTTGAACAGAACAAGGGGATATTGCATGGTTTAAAATCAGGAGGAGAGTATGTAAAGGTTGTGTCCTTTGACTTATTCAGTCTGTATGCTGAGCAAATAGTCCTAGAAGCTGGACTATATGAAGAAGAGTGTAGCATCAGGATTGAAGGAAGACTTATTAACAATTTATAATATGCAGATGACACAACCTTGCTTGCTGACAGTGAAGATGACATAAATCATAGATAAAGATTAAAGACTACAGTCTGTAGTATGGATTACACTTCAACATAAAGAAAATGTACAACTGCACCAATAAGCAACATCATGATAAATGGAGAAAAGATTTAAATTGTCAAATATTTCATATTACTTTGTTCCAACCTCATCACCAATGATGAGAAATCAGACAACATATTGCACTGGGCAAATCCACTTCAAAAGACCTCTTTAAAGTGCTAAAGAGCAAACATGTCTTTTTGAAGACTAAGGTGTACCTGACCCAAGCTATGGTGTTTTCAATAGTCTCATAAGCATGTGAAAGCTGCACAGTGAATAAGGAAGAAAAAAGAAGAGTTGATGCTTTTGAGTTGTGGTGTTGGTGAAGAATGCCCAAAATACCATGGACTATAAGAAGAATGGGAGAAAGAGGATTAAAAGCCAGGAACAGACAGAGGAGCAGTCAGCCCCAGGGGTCCAGGTAAGGAGAGAGAACCCAGGCATGCCCAAAGCAGCAGGATGGGAGAGTGGAAGAAAGGGGATTAATAGCCAGGAACCCGGACAAAAGAGCAGTCAGCCACAGGGATCCAGGTGAGGAGAGAGAACTCAGGCACGCCCAAAGCAGCAGGGCAGGAGAGTGGAAGAAAGGGGATTAAAAGGCCAAGGAACCTGGACAGAGGAGCAGTCAGCCACAGGGACCTAGGTAAAGGTGGTAGGAGAGCTTTCCAAAAAGGAGACACACTTGTCTGTTGGTTTGTCCTACTGTGGTGACGTGTTGATGTGAGTTTTGAGGCTGAGCCACTGGGGTTTCAAACTCAACAGGATGCACATGGTGCACAGGTATCAGCCCAGCTTACACACTGAGACAGACTAGGAAGAAGGAAGAGGCTGTCCACTTCTCAGAGAATTGGCCAGGGAAAACCTCATGAATAGCAAAGAAACACTGTTTGATACATTACTGTGCAACTTTATGAATAGTCCGATTAGGTCAGAAGGCACTCAAAATAGGACAGGGAAAGAGCTGCATCATCTGAGTAAACCCAGCCTTACTCATATGGATAAAGTAAAGCTTTCGAGAGCTCCATTTGCTGATGTGACACCACTCAAATTGAAGAGAAATAGCTACAGACTTTCATTAATCATCGGAACATGGAATGTAAGAAGTATGAATCTAGGAAAACTGGAAGTTGTCAAAAATGAAATGGAACACATAAAGATTGATATCCTCGGCATTAGTGAGCTGAAATGGACTGGTTTGGGCTGTTTTGAATCAGACAATCATATGATCTGCTATGCCGGGAATGACAGTTGGAAGAGGAATGGCAGGGCATTCATCATCACAAAGGACATTTCAAGATCTGTCCTTAAGTACAATGCTGTCAGTGATAGGATAATATCCATACACCTACAAGGAAGACCTGTTAATATGACTGTTACTCAAATTTATACCCCAACCACCAAAGCCACAGATGAGGAAATTGAAGAATTTTATCAACTTCTGCAGTCTGAAATTGACCGAACATGAAATCAGGATGTGTTAATTATCACTGGTGACTGGAATGCAAAAGTTGGAAACAAAGAAGAATCACCGGTAGTTGGAAAATTTGGCCTTGGTGACAGAAATAATGCTGGAACTTGCATGGTAGAATTTTGCAAGACCAACTACTTGTTCATTGCAAACACCTTTTTTCAACAACACAAACAGTGGCTCTGCACATGGATTTCACCAGATGGAACACACAGGAATCAGATTGACTACATTTGTGGCAAAAGGTAGTGGAAAAGCTCAATATGTTCAGCCAAAACGAGGCAAGGAGCTGATTGTGAAACAGACCATCAACTGCTCATATGCAAGTTCAACTTGAAGTTAAAGACAATTAAAACAAGTCCAAGAGAGCCAAAATATGATCTTGAATATATCCCTCTGTAATTTAGAGATCATCTAAAAAATAGATTTGATGCATTGAACACCAATGACCAAAAATCAGAATTATGGGAGGATATCAAGAACATTATCCATGAAGAAAGCAAGAGATGACTAAAAATATGAGAAAAGAATAGAAGGCCAAAATGGATGACAGAAGAGACTCAGAAACTTGCGCTTGAGCAGAGAGAAGCTAAAGCCAATGGAAGAAATGATAAGATAAAAGATCTGAACAGAGGATTTCAAAGACCAGCTTGAGCAGACAAAGCCAACTGCTATAATCAAATGTGCAAAGACCTGGAAGTTGAAAACCAAAAGGCAAAAACATGCTCAGCATTTCTCAAGCTGAAAGAATTGAAGAAAAAATTTAAGCCTCGAGTTGCAATATTGAGAGATTCTATGGGCAAAATATTGAA
>NW_006921759.1:400703-401713 GCF_000298275.1 Orycteropus afer afer
TGCTTGGTAGGGTGGAGGGTCAACGAAAGAGGGGGAGGCCTTTAACAAGATGGATTGACATGGTGGCTGTGATGATGGGTTCAAGTATAGCAGGGATCATGGAGCTGGTGCGGGACCGGGCAGTGTTTCATTCTGCTGTGCATGGGGTTGCTATGAGTCAGAAATGACTCGATGGCACCTAACAACAGCAACAACAACCAGAAGAACTAACAGATCTATCCTGGCAGAAGTGCAGCCGGAATGATCCTTGGAAGCAAGAATGGCTAGACTTCATCTCACCTACTTTGATCATGTTGTCAGAAAGGCAATTCTCTAGAGAAAGATGCCGTGCTTGGTAAAGCGCAGGGGCAACAAAAAAGGGGAAGGCCCTCAACAAGATGGACTGACACAGTTGCTGCAACAATGGGCTCATGTATAGCAAGGATTGTAAGGCTGGCAAAGAACTGGACAGTGTTTTGTTCTGTTGTACTAGAGTCACTATGAGTTGCAGCCAACTCGATGGCACCTAACAACAACAACAGCATGGGCAAAGTATTGAACAATGCAGGAAGCATCAAAAGAAGATGGAATCATAGAGTCACTGTACAAAAAAGAATTGGTCAATGTTCAATAATTTGAGGAAGTAGCATAGGATCAAGAACCAATGCTTTTTAAGGAAGAAGTCCAAGTTGCACTGAAGGAATTGGTGGAAAACAAGACTTCAGGAATTGGTGAAATACCCATTGAGATGTTTCAAAAAAAAAAAAAAAAGAACACCTCACTGAAGGAACTTACTCATCTATGCCAAGAAATCTGGAAGCTCCTGAATCCAGTAATTAGATACCCCTAATACCCTGATACCCATTCAGTATCTTTGATGTGCTTTGTTAACTGTAAAGAGAACAGAAGATAATTATTTATTAGATATTCTTAATATATTAGAAGGAGCTCTGGTAGCATAGTGGCTAAAGCACTTGACTGCTAACCAGAAGGCTGACAGTTCAAACCCACAAGCCACTCCTCGGAAGGAA
>NW_006921759.1:402943-404059 GCF_000298275.1 Orycteropus afer afer
TTTTTTTCCTTCTTGGACAACTACATAAAAGAATGTAGCATAGGATCAAGAAAATTCCAAAAGAGAAGGCAATTTCAAATAAGTATCTTAAAAAATCTATTATCCAATTTTCCAATTTACTCCACAGTTCAAAGACATACCTGTGGAGTTTTTAGTCTTCATCACAAGCTAAAACTGAACACTTTTTCTACTTGCAATAAATACTCATATAGTATTGCTGTTGTTAGGTGCTGTCAAGTCAGCTCTGACTCACAGTAACCCTGTGTGCATCAGAACATAACACTGCCAGGTCCTGCGCCAGCTTCACAATCCTTGCTTTACCTGAGCTCATCACTGCAGCCACTGTGTCAATCCATCGCCTTGAGGGCCTTCCCCTTTTTCACTGACCTACTTTACCAAGCACAATAAATGACCAAAGTAGGTGAGACGAAGTCTGTGACCATTTCCAAAGAGCATTCCAGCTGTATTTCCTGCATGACAGATTTGTTAACTCTTCTGCCAATCAATGGTACTTTCAGTATTTTTCACCAAAAACACAAATCAAAAGCATCAACTCTTCTTTGGTTTTCCTTATTCATTGTCCGGGTTTCACATGCATATGAGACTATTGAAAATACCTTGGCTTGGGTCAGGTGCACCTTAGTATTCAAAGAGACATCTTTGCTCTTTAGCACTTTAAAGAGGCCTTTTGCAACAGATTTGCACAATGAAAGATGTCATCTGATTTCTTGACTTCTGTTTCCATTGGTGTTGATTGTGAAAACAAGTAATATGAATTCTTTGACAACTTCAATGTTTTCTTCATTCATCATGATGCTCCTTATTGGTCCAGTTGTGAGGATTTTTGTTTCCTTTATGTTGAGGTGTAATCCATAGTGCAGACTGTAGTCTTTAATCTTCACCAGTAAATACTTCAAGTCACCTTCACTTTCAGCAAGCAAGATTGTGTTGTCTGTGTATTGTAGGTTGTTAATGAGTCTTCCTGCAATCCTGATGCTGCATTCTGCTTCATATAGTCCAGTTTCTTGGATTATTTGCTCAGCATACAGATTGAATAAGTATGGTGAAATGATACAACCTTGACAAACACCCTTCCCAATTTTAAACCATGCAGCA
>NW_006921759.1:405354-406616 GCF_000298275.1 Orycteropus afer afer
ATGGTCTCTAAATTCAGGTGGGATATAATCAAGGTCATATTTTGACTCTTGTGGACTTGTTTTAATTGTCTTCAGCTTCAAGTTGAACTTGCATATGAGTAGTTGATGGTCTGTTCCACAGTCAGCTCCTGGCCTTGTTTTGGCTGAAGATATTGAGTTTCTCCATCCCCTCTTTCTGCAGATGTAGTCAATCTTATCTCTGAGTATTTCATCTGATGAGGTCCACGTATATAGCCACCATTTATGTTGTTGAAAAAAAGATTCTTGCAATGAATAAGTTGTTGGTCTTGCAAAATTCTATCATGTGATCTCCAGCATAATCTCTATCACCAAGGCCATATTTTCCAACTACTGATGATTCTTCTTTGTTTTCAACCTTTGCATTTCAATCAACACATCTTGACTGTATGTTTGGTAAATTTCAGACTACAGAAGTTGATAAAAATCTTCAATTTCTATGTCTTTGGCTTTGGTGGTTGGTGTGTAAATATGAATAATAGTAGTATTAACTGGTATTCCTTGTAGGTGTATGGATATTATCTTATCACTGACAGCATTGTACTTCAAGATAAATATTTAAGTATTTTTTTGTGACAATGAATGCCATGCCATTCCTCTTCAATTTGTTATTCCTGGCATAGTAGATTGTGTTGGTTGTCTGATTTAAAATGACCAAAAACAGTCCATTTCAGCTCACTAATGCCTAGGATTCTAATGCATAGAATCTTTATGCAATCTATTTCATTTTTGACAGCTTCCAATTTTCCTAGATTCATACTTCATACATCTCATGTTCCAATTATTAATGGATGCTTGCAACAATTTCTTCCCATTTGAATTATGTCACATCAGCAAACAGAGGTCCCAAAAGGTTTACTCCATCCACGTCATTAAGGTTGACTCTACTTTGAGGGGACAGTTCTTCCCAGTCATATTTTAAGTGCCTTCTGACCAGAGGGGTTCATCTTCAGGCAGTATATCAGACAATGTTTCACAACTATTCATAAAGCTTTCCAGTAATATATCAGACAATGTTTCACAGCTATTTATAAGGTTTTCATTGGACACTTCTTTAAGAAGCAGTTGGCCTCTTCCTTCTTTCCAGTCTGTCTTAGTCTGGAAGCTCCTCTGAAACCTGTCCACCATGGGTGAACCTGCTGGTAATTGAAACACCAGTGACATAGCTTCCAGCCTCATTGCAACATACAAACCAGTACAGTATGACAAAATGTGATGGTATATATGTAAAAAGTCAAGGAAAC
>NW_006921759.1:407961-409313 GCF_000298275.1 Orycteropus afer afer
TAAAAGAGACTTACTCAGAAACATATAAAAACTGTAACTTTTTTTTTTCAAAATAAGCTAAAGACATTAAGAGAATTATGCAATATACAAAACAGCATTAAATAGTAACAAAAATATTTTATAAGTAAAAATTAAACACAAAAAGAGTAAATAGGCATCACAAATAATAGTTAAAGAGAAATATAAGATGAAGAAGGGAAAAAAATTCGAAATCAAAAGTAAATGAAGAAATAGACAAAGATATTTGGGAAAATGGACAAATATCGAAGAGTAGGCAAGAAAACTCTACATGGAAATAGCAATATTTAAATAACATCATTGTTGATAAATATTAAAACAAATTCACAAAACTGTAAGCCAAGAACAAGTTCCTGGAATTAAAAAAAGCAAACTTGGAACCACATATTGAAAATGCAAATCATATACCTGAGACTATAAACTCAGAACAATCAAAACCAGGAAATATATATTCTAGTAAAAAGAACTTGAATTTAAAGAAAAAGAAATAGTTACCATGGAATCTAGAGTAAAAGTACACATGATTTACATAATAGATTAGATTATTAGACTTTTGGATTTGATCCTTACACTTTTCAACAATACACTTTATGCCAAAAGAAGAGTTTAGTAACTGATTTAAAATGCTCAAAGAAAAAAAAAAAATGGTGAGTCAAAGATTTTATATTCATTGAAACTAATTTTTGAATATAAAAATGATAAACAACAGACAATAACTCTGGTACTATTACCCCTAAAAGGGCTTCCTGAGGAATCAATTAGAGAAGAAGCTTCAAACTAAAATGACTAGAGCTTGATGGTGAGAATTAAATATATAGTAACTTATGAGATCAAATGAAAGTTAAAAAGGACATATTATAGTATGTAGTAGCTATGTGTTCTGATAATGTAGATTCAGTACCACCATTTATAAACAATGTGGGAAGTGTGAGATTAGCATAAGTTTTTTTTTTCCTTAATTCATTTTTTTTTATAATTGACATGACAATATATAACAAGGGATAGCAGATACTTATGGGATTTTCTAATCCCCTGTGTCCTTGAGAACTAGGATTTCTGGTGTGGAATTAAGGAGCTAAAGATTTAATATAGACCCTGTTAAGTAAAACCACTGTAAAGCTAAATATAAATTGAATACTAGTTAAATTTATTTTGTTTATAAGCTAAAAGTATTTATTTCAATAGTATTTTATATTTTTACATTTACTTAATATAACACATAATGCATAACAATATTGTACATTATATGTATTTAAGGGAGCTCTGGTAGCATAGTGGCTAAGGCACTTGACTGCTAACCAGAAAGTTGGCGGTTCAAACCCACCAGCCACACT
>NW_006921759.1:410338-414338 GCF_000298275.1 Orycteropus afer afer
AGGCAAGTGTCTTAGCCACTATGCTACCAGAGCTCCCAATTATATATGTATGCATATTATATACTATATATCCATATATGTATGCATATGTTGGTGAGTATGTATATATAGAGAGAGATAATAGATAGATGGATACTGAGTCTGCTGAAAATGCCTAGAAACAGTCATCAGCTAAGTAGAAATAAGGATCCCCAGCCCTAGGCTGTACTCTGGAAAAATCATTTCTGTCAAAATAAACTAGTGCTTCTTGTATGAGTGATTCATAATCTGGGTCAGGAAAGGTACAAGATAATCCTGAAACATCTTGACATACCAAAAAGATAGCAAGGACTCTATCTAAAATTATTAGGGTTACTACAAAAGGACTCAGAAACCAATTTATGAGGTTCCAATTGACCAAGGATTTAAAAAGTAATAATTTCAATAAGGATAATAATTGAAAACCACTTCATAATAATATATAAAAAGAGAGAGGGAAAAAAAAAAAGCTAACTAATCACCCTCTGAGTGTGATAGAGAACCAAGTTATCTGAATACTGGGTAAATAAAAAGACAGTAGTTTATCATGGAATGATCAAGTGTTAAGTAAGGTTAATCATCTCCTTAAAAGACTACTCTAGCTAATAAAAATCAAATGATAGAATAATACTATTTTATAATCCCCTTGAATGGTTAAATCTAAGAACTGGACATCAATTAAATCACAAAGGAACATAAAAACAAACATACTATGTCCTGATGAAATAGCACATTACTATCTAAAATCTTGTCAACAATATAGAACCTGAGTGTAATCAAACCTCTAGATACAGCTGCCAATTTTTAGGAAATAGAAGGAATAGAGTATCATGTCCCTTCAGTGTGCTATCAACAAAATCTAAACTGCAGGAAACTGTGCTGGTGAAACTACCCACTTCTTTAACAGATAAATTCTTTGGAAATGAAAATGATGGAGGGAAAACCTATAGATTATAGAAGATTTAAAATTTATGTCAAGTTAAAAAGAAATGTACAAGACCAAACCATAGTGTCTATGAATGTACACTTGAGTAATAAAACCATTGGGCTGGGGCACGTAAAGGAACTTCTGGATGACTGGTAAAATTCTATTTCTTGACCTGAGTGATGTTGGCAAAAAAGTGTTTACCTTAAAATACTTCATTAAGCTGTACATTTGTCTTGGGTGATCTTCTATATCACTGTGTGTGGTTTGTTTTACAATTTAAAAAAAATAATTATGAGCATTACTATTAGGATGGTCTCAATTGAATTTTAGGTGTATAGTTAGAAGAATAGGAGCTCTGGTAGCATAGTGGTTAAGGCACTTGACTGCTAACCAGAAGGCTGGCGGTTCAAACCCACCAGCCACTCCTCAGAAAGAAGGTTGGGCATTCCTACTTCCGTAGTGATACTGCCTCGGAAACCCAAGGAGGGGTTGTTATGAGTCAGGGCCGACTAGATGGCAAACAACAACAACAACAGTTAGAAGAATAAAAGAACTTAAGTTTAACTATCTAACCCAGTGCTTTTTCCTAAAGTGTCATGGTGTTTTTGTTGAAAAAACATTTTTGAATACAGGAGACCTTGATTCTCACCATGGCTTCACCATTCATTATCTTCTGTAAAACATGGTTAAGTAATCAGTCCCTCTGGGATTAAGGTTCTCTTCACTATAGCCAGGCAAACAAAGCCTACACCAGGTAGCTTAAAGGAACATTTTCAGCCTCTAAGAAGATCATTCCACCACAACTGCTCCAGACCCTCCCTTCTATTTATCATTACCTAAATACATTTCCATACTTGCCCCTCTGCAATTTCCTTAACTGTCGTTCTTCTCATATGCTTTCAACTCTTCACCTTTTATAGTCCACCTCAGATATCACTCCTTGAACCCTCCAGTTGGAGTTCACTTTATGGTCTCCTCTGTATTTTGGAGGTACATTGTAAGTATGGTTACTAGTATGGGATGTACCAAATTTCTGATACTTTTTTCACATCTGTTCTCCCATTTGATATTGAGGTGCCTCAGGATTGCATCTTCTTATCTGTAATTCTAGTATAGTAGTTTAATAAATGCTGAAGGATGGGTTGATGGATAGATGAAGGGATGGATATATAAATTTACAGGACAGATAATAGGAATTATAAATTACTTTCAGCTCTAAATTTATGCTTCTCTTTTATCATTAGTTGATTAGCAGGGCCTTTAATAAAATGAAGATCTCCTGGCACTTACATAAATTAGGATGCAGAAAAGATCTGATTTTCTCATTATGGACAGTGAGCATCACACAACTGATAGGGCCTTATTTTGGGGTAATGACAAGTTTACTCTTTTTCATATGTGGGTCTATCTTGCCACGATTCAATATATAGATACAGCTTTAATCTCTAAACTGTGAAAAAATGAAGTTTAAAAGTAAAATGCAGTTAATGGTTTATAAATGGTTTACATTTATATGGATTTTCTGTATCACTCATTTAGTCTTTGCTTCTCCTCACTTACCTACCAAAATGCAGTGATGCATAAATATTCTCCCATGAGGAATATTACTTATTTTAAGTAACTGCCTTTGTTCAAAGGACATGTAATTAGTGCTTGTAGAAGCCCCTTATATATTTAGAAGTAATCACACTAGTTAGTCAAGGAGAACATAACATTTAGATTTGGACAAAGACCAGATTTCCTTCAATAAATAATACTACACCTATTTCTCACTTATTGACTATCTCATTATCTGGCATTTTACATTTAGAACAGTAGTAAAAAATCTATCAAATTCTTTTGTGCATTAATGGAGTATGTCTGGGAGTAATGAATGACAATAGGTGAGAGTAATGCTAGCTATGATGGCTAAGGTTATGTGTCAACTTGGCTGGACCATGATTCTCAGTGGTTTGACAGTTATATAATGATGTAATTTGTTAGTTGTGTAATGATGTAGTCATCCTCCATTTTGTGATCTAATATGGTCATTCTCCATTTTCATATAATACCCATTTTCACATAATGAAATGGTCTTTGGGATCTATTCATGTCAATAAGTGAGCAGTGGGTATATTTCCTCTGCTATATCATAACTATAATTTAAAAATTTCCTATATTGGACTATAGTATATCATATTTACCTTACAACATATATAACATTTTAATTGCTTCCTTATTTTTCTGGCCTTCTCTTTATACTTATTTAAAATCTTGCATTGGCCTCCTGAATCTGTTGGAGTAATATTAAGAAGCAAATGATCAGACATAATGACTTTCCAAGGTCCTTGTGCTTCCTTATTAACATTCAGTTAGCATAAGTCCTGACTTTATTATTGACTACATTGAATACACAAGACACTGACCTCTGCCATCTGCAACTAAATCTCTTCCTGCAGATCTATCAGAATAGTTTCATATAGAGAGGAATTGGGAGGAACATAGCAGCATCCACTTATCTATTCTTTCCCTAGAAACTTTAACACTCTCGCATCTGCGATCTGGAAAAAAAAAGAAAAAAAGAAAAAGAAAAAGAAAAGAAAACCTCTTTTGCATTAATTACTGTACCATCTGGAATGGTGGTTGGAGCATAACCAAGAAGAATAATTCAAGATGGAATCCCAGACTCATCTTTCTCAACTAAGGTAAGACCAGTGAATAAACAGAATCAGAAATATCCAGTCACCACAAAATGACGAGCATATGTTATTTATTAATAAGTTACCATCAAGTTGGCCCAGCTTATGGTAACTCCATGTGTGTCAGAGTAGAAGTGGGCTCCATACCATTTTCAACAGCTGATTTTTCAAAAGTAGGTCTCCAGGCTTTTCTTCCAATGTGCATCTGAGTGGATTCTAACCTCCAACCTTTCAGTTCGCACCTGAGCATATTAACCATTTGCACCAACCGATGACTTCTAAAATGTATTGTTGTTGTTGTTATGTGCCATCAAGTCAAACCCGACTCATAGAGACCCCTCCTTGGGTTTCCGAGGCAGTATCACTATGGAAGTAG
>NW_006921759.1:414438-444734 GCF_000298275.1 Orycteropus afer afer
ACCGCCAGCCGCCTGGTTAGCAGGCAAGTGTCTTAGCCACTATGCTACCAGAGCTCCCTAAAAACGTATTACAGATGTTTAAAATCTACTGATTTTAAGAACGCTTTAACTATGTAATGAGAACTTTAACCTGTGTGAATATAGAGGAAACTTCTGATTTAAGATTGTTTTACATTACCACTTACCCCCACACACGACCATGCACACAATAGAAAACAATGACAACTTCCAAATAAAGTATAAAATGACAAAGTATGTATCTTGGTCACTAAAATCCTTGATGAGTCACAGGAATGGAGGCCAGGTGACAGCCACTGAGATTTCTTTCTGGGCTTGAGTCTTGATTTTGCCACAAACTATGACAGACAGTGACTACAACTCACTGAGCCTGGGTTTTTTTATTTGACTAAGATGGTTGTAGATGACATCATACCAACATGAGCTATTTATATAGAAAATTACTGCCATTTCTTCCTTCCTTTACCTCTCCTAAATTGGATTATGCCTTTCTGGCATTACAGAAACAGATAGTCCCATGGGTAACAATGGAGAAATCCCTGAGACTAAGGCCCTAACCTACTCTTCAGGCTTTGAATTGGACTCACTCCTATGGGTGAGCTGTCACCCTAACAGTAGACATGTGTACAAATTGAACAACTACACCAGGACGATGCATTCCTCGGATCAGTCAGCCATGGGAGATAAGGAGCAACATTTGCACAGGGATAAAGTTAGGCAGGCAGAAATGCATAGATAAGAAGGACACATGAAAGGAATAACCACAGGAAGGAAGTGGAAGAGAGCTGTTATGTTGTGGAAATTGTAATCGGTGTTGTGAAACAAAAGGTACATGAACTGGTGAGTGTAAAATGAATCTGCTTTGTAAAATTGCACTCAAACCATAATAAAGAAAATTATTAAAAAAAAAAAAAAAGATAGTCCTACATATCTCTGCCATAAAAAGTGAAATGATTTGGTCAAATGTCAATTTCCAGAGATGGTAGAAAAGAAAACTATGCCAAGATAGCAAGTTTAAAAAAGAAAATTTTTCTTAGTATACTTAATTCAGTCCAACTCATAGTGACCTCTCCTTGGGTTTCCGAGGCAGTATCACTACAGAAGTAGATTGCCCAACCTTCCTTCTGAGGAGTGGCTGGCAGGTTTGAACCTCCAGCCTTCTGGTTAGCAGTCAAATGCCTTAGGTACTATACCACCAGAGCTGCCTTTCAGTAAGGAGGGAGGTGGGAAGAATGAAAAAAGACAATAGAAGTGGACAGGAAGTGATAAAGTGACCAGACTGTGGTATACTAACATAATCTATCCATAATTCTCAAGAGGAAGGCTTTGTTCGTTCTCCAAAGCAACTGCTTCTCCTTGTTTGCTCCCAACCCCTTGCCAATATGCTCAACATAAAAACAAACACAACTGAGATCTGTAGGCTGCCTTGGAGTTTATAAAGCACTCTCAAATATCTTATCTCATTTGACCATTAATACAGCCCTTTGACTTCAATTAGGCAGCTATATATGTACATTATACCAGTACTAGTTGTCATTGAGTTGACTCCCACTCATAAGGACACCATGTGTATTAGAGTAGAACTATGATCCATAGACTTTTCAATGGTCTTTCTTTGAAGGAATCTCTGGGTAGACTCTGACCTCGAACAATTCTGTTAGCAACTGAGTGAGTTAACTGTTTGCAGTATGCAAGGGGACATGTGTTTATATTTTGGTTTTGGTGGTAGTAGGCATAGGCACTGTCGAGTCGCTTCCAGCTAGACTCTATGAAAACAGAACAAAACATTGCCTGATCTCGTGCCATTTTCACAATCCCTGCTATATTTGAGCCCATGGTAGCCACTGTGTCAATTCTTCTCATTTAGGGTCTTCTTCCTTTTTTTCCTCTCTACTTTACCAAGCATGATGTCCTTCTTCAGGAATTGATCCCTCCTAAAAACATGCCCAAAGTACATGAACTGAATTTTCACCACCCTCCCTTCTAAGGAGCATTCTGGCTGTTCTTCTTCCAAACAGATTTGTTCATTCTTCTGACAATCCAAGGTATATTCAATAGTCTTTGCCAACATCATCATGTAAATGCATCAATTCTTCTTTGGTTTTCCTTATTCATTTTTCAGTTTTTGTTTGCATATGAGGCCCTTGAAAATACCACTGCTTGGGTCAGTACTTTTTCCTCAAAGTGGCATCTCTGTATTTTAACACTTAAAGTGTTAGCAACTGAGTAAGTTAACTGTTTGCACTGGTCTTTTTAAAAAAAAAAAAAAAAAGTTTTTTTTTTGTTGTTTTTGTTGCTTTTATTTTATTTTTATTGTGCTTTGGGTGCAAATTTACAGAGCAGATTTTGTTTTACATTCAACAGTTCATGTACATTTCATTTCACTCCCCAATTACCATCCCCAACCCTAACCCACTCTCCTCCTCTCTCTTCCCTGTGACACCCCCATCCCTACACCCTTCTTTGTTATGCACTCCTGTCTGTCCAATTTTCCCTCCACATGAATGCTGCCCCTCTGGTGCCCATGGCTGATTGCTTCAATGGGCATATCTCCATAGAATAGGTGGGTGCTTCGCCCTGGGTTGGGTGTTCTGCATGTAAATCTTTCTACTGTTGGGCTGAGAGCCAGACCTTAGGAGTGAGTCCTAACCCAGACCTGAAGTGTATCCAAGGGCCATAGACTTCGGGGTCCTACCAGACTCCTTCTGACCAGTAGCTCTAGTCGTTATTGTGTTTTTGAATTTTCTTCCACATTTTCCTCCCATTCTATCCAGGATCTCCAGTTTTGATCCCTTCCTGAGTAGTTGGGATTGATAGCCAGGCACCATCTAGTTCTTCTGGTCTCAACGTCCATCATATCCTAGGGCTGATTGTTTCCAATTGCCCTTGGTTTTCTTCACTGTTCTTCACTTCCAATGAAAGGAGACCATTAGCTGCATCTTAGATGGCCACTCGAAAGCTGTAAGGCCCCAGTCGTTGCTCACCAAAGTAGGTTGTGAGATAAGACTTTTATATATTTTGTTGCCAGTTGAGCCTGGTATCCCCCAATAGTATGTTCCTGTGTTGGCAGACCCAGTGGTTCTCTCTTTAAGTAGATTTGCCCAATGCAATACATTTTCTGATTTCTTGACTGCTGCTTTCATGGGTGTTGATCCAAGCAGAATGAAACCCTTGACAATTTCAGTTTTTTCTCTGTTTATCATGACCTTGCTTGTTGGTCCAATTGTGACATTTTTTGTTTTCTTTATATCAATGTGTAATCCATACAAAAGGCAGTAGTCTCCACTCTCCATCAGTAAGTGCTCCAAGTTCTGTTCACTTTCATCAAGCATGACTGTGTCATCTGCATGTTAAAGGCTGTTCATGAGTCTTTCTTCTGTCCTGATGCTTCTTTTCATATAGTCTAACTTTTTGGATTATTTGCTCAGCACACAGATCAAGTAGTATGGTGAAGGGATAGAACCCTGATGCATGTCTTTCCTGATTTAAAATCACTAAGTATCCCTTCGTCCTCTTTGCATATTTCAAGCATCAATGCATCTTGATTACATGTTTGATCAATTTTGGACTGCACAACTTGGTGAAAAATCGTTAGTTTCTTTTTCTTTGGTATTAGTATTTGGCACACAAATTTGAATAATAATTGTATTAATTGATCTTCCTTGTAGGTATATGGATATTATCTTATCACTGAAAGCATTGTACTTCCGGATAGATCTTGAAACATTCTTTTTGACAATTAATGTGACACCATTCCTCTTCAATTTGTCATTCCTGGCAATAGTAGACTATATGATTATTGATTCAAAATGGCCATTAACAGTCCATTTCAGATTACTAATGCCAAGGATAAAAATCTTTATGTGCTCCATCTCATTTTTTGCAACTTCCAATTTTCCTAGGTTCATACTTTGTACATTTACATTCTGATTATTAATGAATGTTTACAGCTGTTCTCATTTTGAGTTGTGCCCAACCAGCAAATGAAGGTCCTGAAAGCTGCATTCCATCTGTGTCATTAAAGTTGACTCCACTTTGAGGAGGCAGCTCTTCTCAGTTGTATTTTGGGTGCCTTCCAACCTAAGGGGCTTATCTCCCAGTACTGTATCAGATAATGTTCCAATGCTATTTGTAAGGTTTACGCTAGTCAATTTTTCAGAAATAGATTGCCAGGTTCTCCTTCCTAGTCTTTCTTAGTTTGAAAGATCTGATGAAAACTGTTCACTGCTGGTACTTGAAATATAGATGGCATAGCTTCCAGCAACACAGCCACACAAACCTCTACAGTCCTACCAAATACCTGACAAGCAGTCGACATGTTTTATTGTTGTTGTTGTTAAGGTGTTGTTGAGTTGATTTCAACTCATAGTAAACCTATATATAAGAGAACAAAACATTGCCTGGTCCTGTACCATCCTCACAATCCTTGTTATGTCTGAGTAGATCATTGTAACCACTGAGTCAGTCAATCTCATTGAGGGTTGTTTTGGTCATCTAGTGCTGCTATAACAGAAAAACCACAAGTAGATGGCTTTAAACAAACAGGGATTTATTCTCTTACAGTTAAGGAAGCTAGGAGTCTGAGTTCAAAGTGCCAGCTCTAGGGGCTGGATGAAGGCCCATCAACTTTTGGCTTCAGTTCTGCCACTTGTTGCTGACCCACTGGAGCTGAAGGCTTCTCTTAACTCAGGTAGCTGCTGGCTGATGAGGCTGACAAACCCAACAAGTAAAATGGTACAATCACAAGATTATCAAGCAACACAATAGGCCACTAGTGCAAGTCCAGAAACAGTCCCAAAATTGGCAGACAACATGGCAGGCCACTGAGATGAAGCATTGGCCAAATGCAGGATCCAGATGTGTCAAAAAGCTCAAGACTTTTCTCAAAGTTTCTTCTTATATACTGGAAACAGACCACATCTCTAAGGCAGCTACTCACCTGCTTACAGTAGATTCCACCATGGAGTTGTTTACCAGTCTCATCTTGGGGAATAACTACATCCAGCTGCCCAGACTCAAAACCAAGCCTGGCCAAGTTGACACATAACCTTTACAAAAAGGGTCTTCCCTTTTTTCACTGACCTTCTAATTTACCAAGCATGATATCTTTCTCCAGGAAATGGTCCTTCTGACAGCATGAACAAAATGAAGTCTGACCATTCTTGCTTGTAAGGAACATTTTGGCTGCACTTCTTCCTAAACAGACTTTTTCATTCTTCTCACAGTCCATGGTACTTTCACTAACACCACAATTAAAGGCATCAACTCTTCTTCAGTCTTCCTTATTCACTGTCCAGTTTTCACATGCATATGAGGCTACTGAAAACATCATGCCTTGGGTTAGGCACACCTTAGTCTTCAAAGTGATCTTTTTGCTCTTTAACACTTTAAAGAGGTCTTTGGTAGCAGATTTGTCCAGTGTAATACAATGTCTGATCTCCTTGTTTGTGTGTGTGTGTGTGTGATTTGGGTGAAAATTGACAGAGCAAAGCCATTTTCCACACAGCAATTAATACTCCTTTTGTTCCATGACATTGCAATCCCTATAATGTAATAGCTCTCTTCTCACTTCCTCTCTGTGGTGACCTTTTCCCTGTATCCTTCTGTCCTATGCATTCTAGAACTCTGAGCTATAGCCCTGTACAAGTACTGCCCTTCTGATATCCCATGAGTGATTGCTATAAGAAGTGTACTCATCTGGTATGTATGTTTGCCTTATATGCCTGCCATATTTGTTTGGCTGAAAGCTACAGGAGTGAGTTCAATTCCAGGCCTGAAGGGTGACTAGGGGCCATAGTCTCAGGGATTTCACCTGTCTCTATCAGACCATTAAGACTTGTCTTTTTAATGATTTTCAGTTTTGTTCCACTTTTTTCCCACTCTATCCAGGATCGCCTACATTGTTCCCTTTGTGAGTGGTTGGCAGTGGTAGCTAGTCACCATTTAGTTCTTCTGGTCCAATGGTCATATAGGCTGAGGTTCACATGCTCCACTAGTCCCTTGGACTAATTGTTTTTATGAATCATTGATTTTCTTTTTTCTTCTTTACTTTGGATGAGGAGAGATCAATTATTGCATCTAGATGTCTGCTTGCAAGTTTTTAAGACCCCAGGTGCTACTCACCAAAGTAGGATGTAGAGCAATGTTTTTGTGTAGTATATTATGCCAGTTGAGCTTAACGTTCCTCCTTGACCATGATCCCGAACGCACAGGTCCAACAACTTGCTCCCTCAGGGTGGTTGGCTTTGGCTAAGAAGCTATCATAATTTTGTTCCCCATTAGTTCTATTTATGCAAACATTCTTACAGCACATACAAATATGTATGCAGAAATATCATCTGCTGTACTCATATATGGATATAGTAACATCTGATTTCTTGATTGATGCTTCCATGGATGTTGATTATGGATTCAAGTTAAATGAAATCCCTGACAAATTCAATCTTTTCTCCATTAATTACGATGTTGCTTATTGGTCCAGGTGTGAGGATTGTTATTTTCTTTATGTTGAGATGTAATCCATTTTGAAGACTGTAGTCTTTGATCTTCATCAGTATGTGCTTCAAGTCATCTTCATTTTCAGCAATGAAGGTTGTGTTATCTGCATATCACGAGTTGTTAATAAGTTTTCCTCCAACCCTAATTATGTGTACTTCTTCATATAGTCCAGCTTCTCTGATTATTTACTCAGCATATAGATTGAATAAGTATGGTATAAGGATGCAACCCTGATGTACCACCTTCCTGATTTTAAACCATATAGAATCCCATTGTTCTGTTCAAACGGCAGCCTCTTGGTCTTTGTACAGGTTGCTCATGAGCACTATTACGTGTTATGGAATTCCACTAGTCCCTGTGAATTATTACGTGAATAACATTATTCACAATGTTATCCATAATTTGTTATGATCCACATAGTCGAATGCTTTTGCATTTTGGTCCTTTCTTTATTTCTTGTCTTTTTAATGACCTTTTCCTTTATTCATGTACTATGTTCTTGATGTCATCCCACAACTCAACTGGTCTTTGGTCGTTGGTATTTTATATGTCAAATCCATTCTTCAGATGGTCTCTAAATTCAGATGGAATATAATCAAGGTCATATTTTGGCTCTCATGGACTTGCTTTAATATTCCTCAGCTTCAAGTTGAACTTGTTGTTGTTGTTGTTATGTGCTATCAAGTCGGATCTGACTTATAGTGACCCCTCCTTGGGTTTCCGAGGCAGTTTCACATGGAAGTAGATTGCCCAATCTTCCTTCTGGGGAGTGGCTGGTGGGTTTGAACCACCTGCTTTCTGGCTAGCAGTCAAATGCCTTAGGCACTATGCCACCAGAGTCCCTCAATTTGAATTTGCATATGAGTAATTGATGCCACAGTCAGCTCCTGGCATTGTTTTCTTGGAAGATATTGAGTTTTTCCACTGCCTCTTTCCACAGATGTCGTTTATCTGATTCCTGTGTATTCCTTCTGGTGAGTTCCACATGTATACTCACCTTTTATGTTTTTGAGAAAAGGTATATGCAATGAATAAGTCATTGGTCTCGCAAAATGCTATCCTGTGATCTCTGGCATCATTTCTATCAAGATAGATCTCAATATGCCTTTTTTGAGGATGAATGTGATGCCATTCCTCTTTGATTTGTCATTCATAGCATAGTAGACCATATGAGTGTCTGATTCAAAATGGCCAATATCAGTCCATTTCAGCTCACTAATGCCAAGGATAACAAACTTTACACAATTCATTTCATTTTTGATAACTTCAAGTTTTCCTACATTCATACTTCACACATTCTAGGTTCTGATCATTAATGAATGTCTGCAGCTGTTTCTTCCCATTTTGAGTCATGCCTCATGAGGAAATGAAAGTCCTGAAAGCTTTATTCCTGCCACATCATTAAGAATGACTCTACTTTGAGGAGCCAGCTCTTCCCTAGTTGTGTTTTGAGTGTCTTGCAGCCTGAAGAGCTCATCTTCCAGCAGTATAATAGACAATGTTTCTCTGCTATTCACAAAATTCTCCAGTAATACACCATAGAGTGTTTCACTGCTATTCATAAAGTTTTCAGTGACCATTTTTTTTCTCCCAGAAATGTATGGCCCCATCCTTTTTCCCAGTCTTTCTTAGTCTGGAAGTTCCATTGAAACTTTCCCACCACCATGGGTGACCTGGCTGATACTTGAAATACTGATGTCATAGTTTCCAGCCTCACAACAACAACTGTTTGTCACCACAGTGTGACAAACTAACAGATGAGTGGTGGCATAGTTATATACATATATATAATTAATCCTCCTTACAGATAAGAAAATTAAGTATGAGTGACATTAAAGTTCCCTTAAAAGCCTATATGGCTGGGGTGTTGGGAGAGACTGGGCTAGGGCTTAAAATCTATTTTTCGGATTCTAAATTCTTAATTTTATATTCCACAGTATGCCACTGATTACCTCAACTTTAGTGCACAGTAGAAATCTCAGATTAAGAATCTTTCCTTCTTACTAGATTCATGTAAAATAAATTAAATCATGAGGGAGGAATGTTAATGACCTCTGAAATAAGTTTTAGCTACTATGCCACAATATCAAAATTGAATCAATAGAAGACAGGTAAGATACAAATTAGGAGGGAAAATAATCTTGCATTTGTTTTAACTAGCTACATCTAACAGGAATTTAGAAACATAAATTGTGGTGATGTTTGATATGTGTATGCTCACCAACTGTACTCCATTTCCTTAGACACTATACCACCAGAGGTCTTTTTTTTTTTTTTAATGTAGATGAACTTGGAGGACATTATGGTGAATGAAATAAGTCAATAACAGAAGAGCAAATGTATGAGTCTGCTATCACAAAAAGTGAAGAAAAAGTTTGCCCAGGGAAGGAAGTTTTCTTTGTTGGTTATAGGGATTGGAGTACAGGGGAAAATAGATGAATAATTAAGAAACTGGTTTTAAAAAAAAAAGAAAAGAAAATAATTTGGAGGACTAGTGGAAGGGATTCCAGGCTGGGGCTCCAGAGATAATGCCCAGATTAATTCTATAGAAGTGATCTGCCAGCGGAGTTGTTATCTTTGCCATTGTGAAGAAGATGAAGAATCAGGAGACTTCCACTGTAATTCTTGAGTTCAAGAACCCACCACCATAACTGGGACCCAGAATCATGACACTAGTAATGTTATTAAACTTGCTCCTGACAGCACAGAGTGTCTGGACACTGACAGTGCTGCAGATAAGCCAGTCATGTGGTAATGGCCTTGTCTGGCAGCAGGATGATGCCACAGCTGCATAACAATAGCCTTGTCTCATTTCTGACTTCCAAAGCTCACATGAATGTATCAAATAAGCAGAACCTAATCTGAATCTTAAGGAGACTTGGTGGTGCAATGATAAACATGCAGCTGCTAACAGAAAGGTTAGAAGTTTGAACCCATCCAGTGGCTCCATAGGAAAAAGACCTGGTGATCTGTTTCCATAAATAACACAATCTAGAAAACACTTTGGGGCAATACTACTCTGTGAGACAGTCACTATGAGTAGGAATTAATAGCACTTAACATCAATATGAAACCAGAATCCTGGTTATAAGTCTGGAAAACGTAGCAGGATTTTTGTTGTTGTTATTGTTTTGAATTGTTTTAGTTTTCCAGACTCTGCACTTCAGGAAGTTCCAATAGAAGGAAGTAGGAATGAAGACGGTACCAAACAATCACATCACCACATGTTTTATATTATAGGCCAGTAGATAATTGATAATTGGATAAGTATGACCAAATCTCACAAGAAGAGATCAGAAGTAGAGAAAAAGGTATCAGAGTGAATGGGAGAGAAATGATATTTGACTTGATTAACTTTATGTTTGAATATTGTGTGTATGTGTATGTATGTGTGTATGTATGTATAGGAGCTCTGGTGGCATAGTGTCTGAGGCATTTGACTGCTAACCAGAAGCCTGGTGGCTCAAACTGATCAGCCACTTCTTGGAAGGAAGGTGGGGCAATCTACTTCCGTAGTGATACCACCTCGGAAACCCAAGGGGGGGGTCACTATGAACCAGATCCGACTCAATGGCAGTGAGTTTGTTTTTTGGTTTTATAAAGAATAAAGCCAAAAAAGACTTATAACTGAAGTTTTCAGCTACTTACGTACAAATTCTTGGCAGATTCAAGAAGGCAAGGGTCAAGGGAACATAGCCTCTATTCACAGAGATCTACAATTCTATATGATTTCATAAGCGATCAAGTGGTGATGATGACTAACTCCTCAACATCCTTTCACATCATGTCTTTGTTGTTGTTAGGTTCTCCTGTGTTGGTTCCAATTCATACTGACCCCATGTCCAACAGAATGAAATATCGCCTGCTCCAGTGCCAACCTCACAATCCTTGCTATGTTTGAGCCCATTGTTTCATCAACTGTGTTGATCCATCTCACTGAGAAGCTTCCTCTTTTCCCCTGACTCCCTACTTTACCAAGCATAATGTCCTTTTCTGGGCATTGGTCCCTCCTGATAACATGTCCAAACTATGTGAGAGGAAGCCTCGCCATCTACAATTCTAAAGAGCCTTGTGGATGTACTCCTTCCAAGACAGATTTTTTGTTCTTCTGGCATGTGACTAGTTAAGCCGGTTAGGCTAAATCATTCCTCTTGTGAGTGATTGATTTAAGAATTAGCATCATGTCTAATATTGGCCATTCAGAATGGTGGTTTACCTGGCAGTGTCAGGAGAAGATTTCATCCGTCGAAGAGAGCGAGACAGACAGAGAAAGAAAGATTCTATCTTGCTTCTGGATGCTATCTATTTTGGATATGACCCCTGGAACAGATGCTACCATCTGGACTGAGAATGAGGCCAACAAATACAAGAGGGTGGAGCTAACAGAATCACACAGAAGAAAATATAATACTTTGAAATACTATGAAAATCTATTCTCCTTTGACTTCTTGCAAAATTCAGAAGTTGAGTCAGTTTGCTTTTAATTGCAACTGATTCTGGGCCATATTTTCTATGACACCTGTCCATTTATTTTTCCGGGATTAACCTTTCCTCTTTTCTAGCCTGAAATTTCCTCCACAAATAATAGACAAAATATCTTTAATGGTATAAAGAAATTGTATTTATGAAAAACTGTTTGAAAACTGTGTAGTCAGTTTGTTCTTCAAGATATGACTGGATCCCAATTTGAGCCTATATTGGGCTCATTGTGTGGGCTCTGTATGCCTGGGAATACGACAGGGTAGGTGACCTCAGGCATTTGTTGAATAAAAATTTACTGATAAGGAGAGGTTGAGAAAGGAGTTTATGTTTCAAAGAAGAGAAGGCATGCACATCCCCTGACCCAATTCATTGAATCATTAACGCTCCCTATGGAAAGTGCCTGAAAGCAGAAATTGAAGCAGCTCTGGTATGATACCTTAGCAACAAAGTGTGACTAAGAGTAGATGAGAGGGACACTTTCCCCATTTCCCCATGGGAAAATTTGTAGTTTTGGCATATTGAGAGACCTAGAGACCAGAGTAAAAATTCCTGGGAGACACATACACTTTGTACTCAATTATTAACTTAAAGCTTTGTGGTTTTAACCCACTCAGCAGCACTGCAAAAGAAAGGTTTGGTTATCTGCTGCAAAGAAAACCCCATGGAGCAGTTCTACACTGCAATCCATGTGGTCATCATGAGTCAAAATTGACACAATGACAACAGGTTTAAGTTTTCATTTAAGGAAAAGTATAGCCTAAAATTTCCTAACACTTGGCTCCTTTGGGAATATGGAATAACCCTGGCATCTTTGAGAACACTCTTAGCCACAACATTGTTTAGGAACCTCATGCAGACCACAGATTGAAATGGCCGCAGCACAACAATCAAAAAGCTCCAAGATCAATAGTCTTAGAAAGAGAGGCCATAGCAAGAGAAAAAGAACTCAGAAGATGTTGAATGAATAATGTAGCTCACCAACTTGTTTGTGAATGTGTATGAGACTGATTTGGTGCCTCAAGTAATAACTGAAGAGACTTTTCAAGACAGTGGCTTCATTATGATCAGATTGGAAGTAAGAATATGTTAACGAGGGGTTATTACTATTAATGTATGGCATTATGGGAAACTCAGACTGCATTATGTATTCTAGGTTTTAACTGTGGATTAAATCAATTCCTCAGGAAAGTGGACTACCAGAACACTAAACCCTGAACAAAACTGACATTCTGGCTTCATGCTCTCAGCTTTATATTAAGGCATACTATAAACATTTGGAAAAATGTAACTGTTTTAATCACAGTGATCTTGTTGAGAACAAGATTTATGTGTCTTCTATAAAAAGATTTAATTTAAGAAATTTGTTTTAGACCTACTTTCCAGGAAAAGTAGCTTTGTCTTTCCTAAAGAATTTGTTTTCTTCTTCAAAGAAAATAAGAATATCCCATCCAATCAAATTTTTCTTCGTCCTTCTGTTAACTTTTCCCGTATTGTTATCGTCCTATTTACTCTATAATTTTGCTTATTCTAATCCCCCTAACATTGTTGTATATGTATTCTAGTCAACAATTGCATATCCTTTAAGTACTGAAGTATGGAGGTGAGGGTAGGGGGTAAAAAAAACTAGAAGTAAAGGAGGAAAGAAGAAAGGTTGGCTGAGAGACAGGAAGGATAAAAAAGAAGAATGAAAGAAATGAAGAAATTGGAAGAAAGAGAAAGAGGAAAGAAAGGAAGGTAGGAAGTTAGAGAAGAAGAAAAGATATAAGAAAAAGAGGAAGAAAAGGGAAGGAGAGAAGCAAAGAGGTAAACAAGAGAGACCACCCCTCTGTAAGAGTGATCAGTGCTTCACAGTTTGCATAGTACATATACATATACTTCTTCATTTGGTACTGCTCATTTGGAAGATGACTGTGATAGTTAAGTTATGTGTCAACTTCTCTGGGCCTGGTTTTGAGTGGTTAGGCAGCTGGACTAGTTATTTGCCATGAAGAAACTAGTAATCAACTCCATGATAGAATCTCTGGTGAGCATCTGAGTAGCTGCCTTAGGGATGTGGTCTGCTTCCAGTATATAAGAAGACACCTTTGAGAAAGGTCTCTGAACTTTTGGCACATCTGGATCCTCCATTTGATTACATCTTCATCTCAATGGTCTGCCATGTTTTCTGCCAAACCTGGAGCTTCATTGACTTCATTTAGTGGCCTGCCATGTTGTTTGGTAATTTTTGAACTGTGCCATCTTATTTGTCAGTCTTGGGTCAGTGGAAGCTTTGGTGTCATAATGTCTAAGGCATTTTTGACTGCTAACCAGAAAGCTGGTGGTTCAAACCTACCAGCCATTCCTCAGAAGGAAGGTTGGGCAATCTACTTCCATAGTGATACTGCCTCGGAAACCCAAGGAGGGGTCATTGTGAGTCAGATCCGACTTGATGGCAGTGGGTTTGGTTTGTTTTTTTAGGGGAGGTTGTCAGCCTCAGCAGCCAGCAGCTGTCTGAATTAAGAGAAGACTCCAGCTTCAGTGGGCCAGGAGCAAGAGGCAGAGCTGAAGCCCAAGGTTGAGGGGCTTTCACCCAGTCCCTAGAGCTAGCACTTTCAACTCAGACTTCTAGCCTCCTCACCTGTAAGAGAATAAATCTATTTGTTAAAGCTATCCACTTGTGGTATTTTCTGTTAGAGTGGCACTAGAGAACCAAAACAATGACCAAACTGAACAATCAGAAAATTTCCAAGATCAATCATAATAATAATTGTTAGAGAGAGGATGTAAAACTCATTCCTTCTGATTTCTAATCTATTTGTCTTCCCACTTTTACCATATAAGGTGATAAGAAAACACCAAGAACATTGCCTTCACAAGGTCCCTCCTACCCAAAAATTGGCATCAAGGAAACATAAGGAAACCCTATGCTCTCTCCAATTAGTATGGTAGAATATTAACTGGAATCTAGTTAACAGAATAAGTTTACTACTCAGCACTCAGAGAATAAGACATGGAGTGAATATAACAGAGGACAAGGCTTGGAAAACCTTCCAGGGTAGATCCTGAATACCTGATGGGGGTGGGGGAGGGGAGACGTCAAAGGAAACAGTCAGATTATTTAGTATTTCTTACAATTCAGTAGTGGCCTGACTTAACTGAAGTTAGGAAGCATGATAGTAGCAGACATGAGTGAGATTTAACATTCAAATTGGCTGAGTTTCCTAGTCAAACTGATAAATTATATTGTGAGAACTTTTTCTATTTTTTTTTTTTTTCAGTCTTTAGCAATTTATTATACAAAGTAAACTGAGTAGAAAAAAGAGGATCCCTTATCCTTTGGAAAATTCTACACAATATATAGACATATCTTAATGGAAAATAAGTCTCTGTTCTCAAGAAGCTTAAAATCTAGCTGACTCATTAAGGTAAATATCAAGGACAAATAAACTCTCTAAAGTCACTCATTGAAATGCTTTATTGAGATACACACCAGAAGCTGTCTCTTCAAAGTTAAGCACTGAAAATGGACCACCAAAAGCAAGGATGGTAAGTCTTCAGCTTGCCTACCTAGGGCACATAATGAGGAAAGAACAATAGGTAGGAAAGAACACCATGTTTAATAAAAGTAGAAGGTAAAATAAAGCAAAGTAGAGTCAGTGAAAACAAGGGAAACTCTCAATAAGATGGATTGACACAACAGGTATAACAATGGGCTGAAACATAGCAAAGATCATGAAAATGTGCAGGACTGGGCAATATTTCATTCTGTTATATATACAGTCATCATGAGTTGGATTTAACTGGAGAACAACTAACAATGTCACACTTGCTAGCTGGTTCTGTAGTCCTGAACCACAATCCTGTGCTTCAATTGTTACAATGTCTTAACAAAACATACTACTTCCCCACTGTAATTGAATTATGGTTTTAGTGAAGAGCGTTGAATATGCCATGGACTGCCAGAAGAATGAAAATAATCTATCTTGGAAGAAGTACAGGCAGAATGCTCCTTAGAAGCAAGGATGGTGAGACTTAGTCTCACGTACTTTGGGCATGTTGTCAGAAGGGACCAGTCCCCGGAGAAGGCGTGATGTTTGGTAAAGTAGAAGGTCAGTTAAAAAAAAAAAAGGAGGAAGATCCTCAGTGAGACGGAATGACACAATGCCTGTAACAATGGGCTCAAACATAGCAGTGATTATGACGATGGTGCAGGACCAGGCAGAGTTTAATTATGTTGAAGACAGTGTCGCTATAAGTTACAACCAACTTGGTGGCACAAAGCAGCACCTCCTCACCATAAGAGGTGAATGAGCAAAACAAATGTATCACAATTTTATGTAATGGGAAGACGATATACAAAACATGGTCTGGACAGTTTATTGCATGAGTTTTCAAAGTACTAGGCTCTACATGTTTAAAATTAAATGGTGAAAGGAGAAGAAAGAAAACAACTTCAGTAAAAGGAATGGTTTGGATAACTATTAAACTACTCTTTCAACCTAAAAAATAGGTAAATGGACAGGGCACCGGACTAATGGCAGGCAAGCATTTCAGTAAAAATGGAAAATGCAGACCATATTGCTGATATTGTTCTTTGTTGATTGATGGCACTCATTGCCATTCACTACTACATCATTGCTAACTCACTGTGAGATTAAAACTACCTCAGGGGCTGCTAGGTGGGGTGGGGTGAGGTGCGACTTAAAAGGCATTAAACTACTTTGGCAAATGTCAATAAAATTCTAGGTCTATCCTGTTGTTTGTCTCTACAAAGTTTACATGAATAATATAGTCTATATTAAAGGTTTTGAATAAGAAGCAAAATTTTGAGTAACACTGAAAACAAAGAAATTAGTAGACATGAGAGATGTTTGTAGTGTGGATGAAAACCACAGTTGCCAATTGCGCAATTAGATACACAAAGCAAATGAATCCTAGATGATAAACAATTCACAAAAACTTATAAAAAGAACTCTAAATTAATAGAAATCTTGAAGCTTGTAAAAATAAAAGGAATGAAAATGACTATCTTGGATAAATCAGGTAACTATATACTTCATCTTAGGAAAGCTTCTGATTTCTTAATTTATGATGTTTATTCACTTTGAAGTTCAAAGCAAAAGAAGTGGTGATTCTAAAATAAGTATTAGCATCAACGCCCAGGGAAATAATGTGAATTAGTAGGAGAGATGGGAAACCCAGACTTAAAGTCCTTTGGGAAAGCTAATGAATTAGTGGTTTACTAAAGGAAACTAAACTCCAAAAAAAAAACAAACTTACTGCCGTCAAGTCAGATCCGACTCATAGCAACCCCTCCTTGGGTTTCCAAGGCAGTATCACTATGGAAGTAGATTGCCCAATCTTCCTTCCAAGGAGTGGCTGGTGGGTTTGAATAATCAGCTTTATGGTTAGCAGTCAAATGCCTTAGGCACTACACCACCAGAGCTCCCAAAAGAAACTAGAGAATCTAAGAATTCAACTCCAAGTGTAAGAAGTATTCATCAATGCTTTGTTCCCAAGTTTCTTTAGAAACGAATGGCTCCCCTTAAAAGCAGAAATTGAAATGCACAGAATTCTTAAGAAATAATTAAATTTAACACCTATAGATTCTATATCCTTTTATATTTAATTTTGTAATATTTTACATCCTCTTTACAATCTGTAATCTTTTCTTTCCATGTCTCTTTTCAGCTCAAGAATTTATGTTGGAAGAGACAAAAAAAAAAAAAAAGTAAATTAAAAATCCTTTACAAATCTCCATTAACTATTTTAGAGGGGAAACTTGTATTTCATTGACTGTAGTTTATGCAAATAGGATCAGAGGAATTAACATATTGGAAGGAGCTGACATTTGTCCTGATATATTGAATCGTTAGCATGACAGAATCACTTAAGCTGGATTCACTAACATCAGGTTTCCTCTCATTATTGACCCCTGCAGAGTAGGCTCTGACAAGTGGAACTGCTGCAAAGTTCATTAATAATGTGGAATAAATCAATTGTTCAGGAAATACTGAAAACAGATGACACTGAACTTGTACATATTGCAAATTCAGCACAATCCCATCTCCATCAAGGACACAGGATCTCTCATGTCCTTTTCTAACCTACCCATAGAACCTGGTCTTAGATATCCCATTTCCTCAAAACATCACATGGGTGTGCAGCTCCTCAATCACTTTGGAGCACAGTAGGTCAATGGTCATTCAGAAAGAAATAAGTTCATGCCTGAATAGGAAGAACATGGAGGCTTTTAAAAATAATTTGAGCATGAAGTGAGTGACGGCTATGATGTAAGGTGTTGTGCTTGGACCTTACTCACTTTTATACTCAATATTTTAAACATATTATATCTGTGGTCCTAAATTCTAACTTGAGTCCCTGAGCGGTATAAATGGTTAATGGGCTTGGCTGCTGAAATTTTGTTGTCTGAGTCCACACAAAAGCACATAGGAAGAAAGGTCTGGTGATATACTTCTGAAAAATCAGTGATTAAAAACCCCATGGAGTGCAATTTTGCTCTAACACAACGGCATCACCATAAGTTGGAATCAACTCAATGGCAACTGGTTGGTAAACTCTTAACAATGATTCAGTTTGCGTGGGTTAAAGTGCTATATCAGGAAGAATAAAGGGCTAAGAACATAACCTAACCTGTTTTTTTAGATGCAAGGTCTGCTCTGCTGCTTTTCAGTTACTTCTTCTGAAGTAATGAAGAAGTGAGCGTTATAAGCATTGTATCTTACGCTACATGCAGCAACATGTTTTTTAAGTAAAATCTTTGTTGATGTGCATCACCTCAATACTCTTCAAACTGAATTCACTTACATAACTTTGTCACCTAGAAATTTTAGTTGAAATATGTCTGTGTTCCAAAAATCTTTAGCTATGTGTGTTTCAGTTTATGCAATATAATCAGCTTGTATTTTTCTATGGTATAGACAGAAATAATATGGTTAAAGAAAATCCACAGAGAATCCGAAAACAATCTGATTTTAGCCAATAGATTCAACCTCTGCCCTTACCAAGCCTAAAATTGAAATTCCTTCCCTTGATTGATTTTTCCACTCCTCACTATTGCTTAACAGAAATGCTTATGAGCAATGTAATAACTAACCGGAGGATAGAAAGAGAAAAAATAAGAGAACAAACAGAAACAGAGTAATCTACAAACTGGGGAACTGGCCCTAATCTGCTCAGAATAAATTATTCAGATGCTTAAATTGCCTACTTTTCTTCACTTGTTTCCTTTAAATATTTTCTTTCTTCTCTACCAAGTATCTTAAGCTGGATTTTCTAGAGAAACAAAACCATTGAAGCATATATAAATATATATAGACTTATCTCAAAGAAATGATTTACACAGTTGTGGAGGCTGGGAAGTCCCAGATCAGTGGGTCAGCTATCAGGTTGGAGGGTTCTGCTGAAACGAGTTTTTACAGGAATTGATGAACCCAAGATCAGCTGATTTGATGGCAGGCTGTTGACACACAGGGTTGTGGAAGTTGACAAACCCCAGAATCAGCAGGTCAGGCATCAAGCTATTGGCTTAAGTCCAAAGAACTGGAAGTCAGATGATCATGACCTGGATACAGGATCTAGAATGAGCAAAAACCACTGAGCTTTGCCAGAATTTCTATATGTACTGGATGCAGGCCACAGTCATGAGGAAACTCTCTTTACATTTCATTGGCTGATCACATCAGATCACAAAATGGAAGATAACTACATCATTGCATAATTGCCAAATTGCATCAGTACATAACTGACAAGCTACATCATTACATGACTGCCAAACCACTGAGAATCATGGCCTACTCAAGCTGACAGATGACATTAATCATCATACCAAGCTACAGCCACCACTTCTCTATCTGTCATACTGTGGTGGCTTGCATGTCTCTGTGATTCTGGAAGCTCATGGTGGACAGGTTTCAGAGGAGCTGTAAGTCTAAAGCAAAATAGGAAGAAGGACCTGGCAATCTACATCCAAAAAAGAGGTGCTAGTGAAAAATTTAGAGATGGCAGCTGAACATTGTCTGATAGAGTGCTGGAAGATGAGTCCCCCAGCTTGGAAAGCACTCAAAATATAATTGCAGAAGAATTACCTCCCAAAGTAGAGGAAATTTTAATGATGGGGATAGAGTAAAGCTTTCAGGACTTTCATTTACTTATTTATGTGACATGACTCAAAATGAAAAGAAATACCTGTGAAAGTCTATAGTAGTTGGAACATGGAATGTACAAAGCATGAACCAAGGAAAATTAGAAGTCATCAACAATGAAATAGAACACAGAGAAATTGATATTCTAAGCAGTAGTGAGGAGCTCTGGTAGCATAGTGCCTAAGGCACTTGACTGCTAACCAGAAGGCTGGCAGTTCAAACCCACCAACCACTCCTCTGAAGGAAAGTTGGGCAATCTACTTCTGTAGTGATACCACCTTGGAAACCCAAGGAGAGGTCTCTATGAGTTGGATCCAACTTGATGGCATATAACAACAACAATAACAGGCATTAGTGACCAGAAATGGACCGGTATTGGCCATTCTGTATTGGAAAATCATACATTCTACTGTGCTGGCAATAACAAACTGAAGAGGAATGGCATCACATTTATCATTCAAAAGAACATTTCAAGATCTATTCTGAGGTACAACACTGATTTATAGGATAGTATCTCTACACCTACAAGAAGGCCAGTTATGTAACTACTGTTCTAATTTACACACCAACCTCTAATTGACATTAACCACTAATGCCAAACATAAAGAAATTGAAGACTTTTATCAACTTCTGCAGTCTGAAATTGATCAGACAGGTAATCAAGATGCATTGATAATTACTGGTGATTGGAATGTGATAGACACAAAGAAGATCAGTAGTTGGAAAATATAGCCTTGGTGATAGAAACAATGCTGGATCACATGATAGAATTTTGTAAAACCAATGACTTCCTCATAAAAAATATTTGTTTCAACAATATAAATGATGACTATACATGTGGACATTGCTGGATGGAATATACAGGAATAAAATCAATTACATACATGGAAAGGGATAATAAAGAGTTCAACTTCATCAGTCAGAACAAGGCCAGAGATTGATTGCAGAACAGACCATCAACTGAGATGTAAGTTCAACTTGGAGCTGAAGAAAATTAAAACAAGGCCATGAGATCCAAAGTATGATTTTAGATATATTCCACCTAAATTTAGAGACCATCTGAACAATAGAATTGATGCATTGAATACGAATGACCAAAGACCAGACAAGTTATATGATGTCATCAAGGACATCATACGTGAAGTAAAAGATCATTAGAAAGAAAGGAAAGAAAGAATATAGCAAAATGGATGTCAGAAGATATTCTGAAACTTTCTCTTGAATATAAAGTAGCTAAGGGTAATGGAAAAAATGATGAAGTAATAGAGTTGAACAGAAGATTTCAAAGAGTGGCTTGAGAAAACAAAGCAAAATACTATAATGACATGCACAAAAACCTGAAGTTAGAAAAATGAAAGGTAAGAACATGCTTGCCATTTCTTAAGCTGAAAGAAGTGAAGAAGAAATTGAAACCTTGAGTTGCAATATTGAGGGATTTTATGGGCAAAATATGCAATGTCACAGGAAGCATAAAAGGAAGATGGAAGGAACACACAAAGGCATTGTAGTGAAAAGAATTAGTCGAGATTCAAGAATTTCAGGAGATAGCATATGATCAAGAAACAGTAGTATTGAGGGAAGAATTCCAACTGGCACTGAAAGCATTGGTGAAAAACAAGGCACCAGGAATTGATGGAATACCAACTGAGATGTTTCAACAAATGGATGCAATGCTAAAAGCAGTCATTTGTCTCTGCCAAGAAATTTGGAAGACAGCTGCCTGGCCTATGACTTGAAGAGATTCATCTACATGCCATTCCAAAGGAAGGTGAAACAACTGAATATGAAAAATATCAAACAGCATCATTAGCATTAGGGAGCTCTAGTAGTGTAGTGCTTAAGGCACTTGACTGTTAACCAGAAGGCTGGCAGTTCAAACCCACCAGCCACTCCTCAGAAAGAAGGTTGGGCAATCAACTTCGGTAATGATACCATCTCAGAAACCCAAGGAGGGGTCTCTATGAGTCAGGGCCAACTCGACAGCACATAACTACAACAACAACAACATCATTGATATCATATGTGAGGAAAATTTTGCTGAAGTTAATTCTAAAATGGTTGTAGAAGAATATCAACAGCAAACTGCTGAAAATTCAAGCCAGATTCAGTAGAGGATGTGGAATGAGGGATATCATTTCTGATGTCAGATGGACCTTGGGAAAAAGCAGAGAATACTACAAAAGGGTTTACCTGTGCTTTATTGACTGTGCAAAGGGTTTGACTGTGTGGTTCGTAACAAATTATGGATAATACAATTGTGCTCAGGAGGAACCTGTACATAGACCAAGAGGCAGTCATTCAAACAGAACAAAGGAATATCGTGATCTTTAAAATCAGGAAAGGTGTGTTTCAGTATTGTATCCTTTCGCTATACTTATTCAATCTACATGCTGAGCAAATAATCTGAGAAGCTGGACTATATGAAGAACAGCATCAGGATTGGAGGAAGACTCATTAATAACCTGCGATATGCAGATGACACAACCTCACTTGCCGAAATTGAGAGGACTTAAAACATTTATTCATGAAGATCAAAGACTACAGTCTTCAGTATGGATCACAACTTAACATAAAGAAAAGAAAATCCTTACAACTGGACCAATAAACATTACAATAAGCAGAGAAAAGATTGAAGTTGTAAGGGATTTCATTTTATGGAAGCAGCAGTCAAGAAATCAGATGATGTATTGCATTGGGCAAATCTGTTGCAAAAGACATCTTTAAAGTGTTAAAGAGCAAAGACGTTACTTTGAAGACTAAGGTGTGCCTGATGCAAGCCATGGTATTTTAAATAGCCTCATATATATGCATGTGAAAGCTGGACAATGAATAAGGAAAGTCAAAGAAAAATTTATGCATTTGAATTATGGTTTCGACAAAAAATGTTGAAAATACCATGGACTGCTAGAAAAATAAAGAAATCTGTCTTCAAAGAGCCAGAATTCTCCTTAGAAGAGAGAATGGCCAGACTTCATCTCATATACTTTGGTCATTTTGTCAGAAGGTACCAGTCCCTGGAGGATATACCATGCTTGGTGAAGCTTGGTCAGCTAAAGAAGGGAAGACCCTCAATGGGATGGATTGACACAGTGGTTATGGTGATGGGCTTAAGCATAGCAAAGATTGTGAGAATGACACAGGTCCAGGCAGTTTTCATTCTGTTATGCATAGAGTTGCTGTGAGTCAGTCTATTCAAAGCACCTAACAACAACAACAACCATTATTGAACAAATCTGACTTGGAAGAAGTATAGCTATTACACTCTTTAGAAGTGAGCATCACGAGGCTTCATACTTCACGTACTTTGGATATGTGATCAGGAGGAACCAATGCCTAGAGAAGGACATCATGCTTGGTAAAGTAGAGGATCAGCAGAAAAGAGGAAGACACTCAATAAGATGGATTGATGCAGTGGCTACAACAATGAGCTCAAACATAGTTACAATTGTGAGGCTTCTATAAGACTGGACAATGTTTCATTTTGTTGTACATATGGTCACTAAGAGTTGGAACCAACTAGATGGCACTTAACAACAAGAAAAGTAACATACATACCCTCTGTCAGTATTTTGTACTCTGTTTACTTATATATGGCTATGATTCTAGAAGCTATGCCTCTGGGTCACCCATGATAGATAGTGGAACTGAAACTAGGACAGATGAGTAAGAAAGCCCTGGCAATCTACTTCCAAAAATTAGCTGATGGAAACTTTATGGATCATAACAGAATATTGTCCGATTTAGTGATGGAAGATGAGATCCCTACATTGGACTGATCATTACACAGTGGCCAGAACAATAAAGCCAAGCATAACAACAGTCATGAAGATAGCACATTATATTGTACATAGGGTGACCATGAGTCACAGAAAACTAGATGTCAACAACAAGAAGTGAAGTGACAGAGCCAGGATGAGAACTGAAGTGGTTGTCATGCTTAATTGTTACAGCATGCAAAGCTACCTCTTACCTGAGACAAAATATTCATATGCAAAATGTCTCTTCTAACACAGGCCCAGAGTCAACGCCTTCTATAATTAAATAACAAATGGTAATATGGACAAAAAACATGAAATATGAGCAAGATATAATACTGTACATAATACTATATTTTTCAATTTATTGTTCATACTTAATAGCAGAGGAAACTGAATTCAGAGAGGTTAATTAATTAGCTTCATGTCAAATAGCTAGTTGTTGTTATGTGTCATTGAGCCATCTCTGACTCACAGCAACCCTATGTACAACAGAATGAAACACTGCCCAGTCCTGTGCTAGACTCATGATTCCTAATATACCTGAGCCCATCACTGCATCCACCATGTCAATCCTTCTTGTTGAGGACCTTCCCCTCTTTTGCTGACCCTCCACTTTACCAAGCATGACATTCTTCTCCAGAGAATTGTCCTTTCTGACAACATGACCAAAGTAGGTGAGATGAAGTCTGACCAGTCTCACTTCCAAGGAGCATTCTGGCTGCACTTCTTCTAGGACAGATTTGTTAGTTCTTTCAGCAGTCCACAGTACTTTTACCATTCTTCATCAACACCACTCAAAACCATCAACTCTTCTTCGATCTTCCTTATTCATTGTCCAGCTCTCATATGCATATGAGGAGATTGAAAATACCATGGCTTGGGTTAGGCAAATCTTAGTCTTCAAGGAGATATCTTTGCTCTTCAGCACTTTAAAGGTCTTTTGCAACAAATTTGCCCAATGCAATACATCTTTTGATGCTGTGACTCCTGCTTTCATTGTCACTGATTGTAGAAGCAAGTAATATGAAGTCTTTGACAACTTCAAACTTTTCTCCATTTATCCTGATGCTGCTTATTGGTCCAATTGTGAGGACTTTTGTTTTCTTTATATTGAGGTGTAATTCATACTGCAGACTATAGTCTTCAATCTTCATCAGTACATGCTTCAACTCATCTTCACTTTCAGCAAGGAAAGTTGTGCTGTCTGCGTATCGCAGGTTGTTAATGAGTCTTCCTCCAATCCTGATGCCACACTCTTATTCATATAGTCCAGCTTCTTGGATTATTTGCTCAGCATGTAGATTGAATAAGTGTGGGGAAAGGATACAATCCTGACACACTCTCATTCTCATTTTAAAACATGTAGTATCTCCTTGTTCTGTTCAAACAACAGCCTCCTGGTCTATGTGCAGGTTTTTGATGAGCACAATCAAGTGTTCTAGAATTCCCATTCTTCTCAATGTAATCCATAATTTGTTATGATCCACACAATCAAATGCCTTTGCATAGTCAATAAAACACAAGTAAACATCTTTCTGTATTCTTTGCTTTGAGCCAAGGTCATCTGACATCAGCTATGATATCCCTTTCTCCACATCCCCTTCTGAATGCAGCTTGCATTTCTGGAAGTTCTCTGTCAATATACTGCTATAACTGTTTTTGAATTATCTTTAGTAAGATTTTACTTGCATGTGATATCAATGATATTGTATGATAATTTCCATATGCTGTGGGATCACTTTTCTTTGAAATGGGTACAAATATGGATCTTTTCCAGTCAGTTGGCCAGGTAGCTGTCTTTCAAATCTCCTGGCAAAGCTATGTGAGTGCCCCCAGTGCAGCATCTTTTTGTTGAAATATTTCAATGGGTATTCCATCAATTCCTGAAGCCTTGTTCTTCACCAATTCTTTCAGTGCAGCTTTGACTTCTTCCTTCAATATCATTGGTTCTTGATCATATGCCACCTCCTGAAATGGATGAACATCCACCAATTCTTTTTGTATTCCTTCCATTTTCTTTTGATGTTTCCTGCATCATTCAATCTTTTGCCCATGAAATCTTTTCATTTGAGGCTTAAATTTTTTCCTCAGTTCTTTCAGCTTGAGAAATGGCCAAGCATGTTCTTCCCTTTTGTTTTTCTAACTCTAGGTCTTTGCACATTTCAGTATAATAATTGTCTTTGTCTTTCAGAGCTGCTCTTTGAAATGTTCTGTTCAGCTCTTTTATTCAGTCAATTCTTCCATCTGCTTTGTTGTTGTTGTTATGTGCCGTCGAGTCGGCCCTGACTCATAGCGACCCCTCCTTGGGTTTCCGAGGCAGTATCACTACGGAAGTAGGATTGCCCAACCTTCCTTCCGAGGAGTGGCTGGTGGGTTTGAACCGCCAGCCATCTGGTTAGCAGACAAGTGTCTTAGCCACTATGCTACCAGAGCTCCATCTGCTTTAGCTACTCTCCACTCAAGGGCAAGTTTCAGAGTCTCTTCTGACATCCATTTTGGTCTTTTCTTCCTTTTCTTTCTTTTTAATGACCTTTTGCTTTCTTCATGGATGATGTTCTTGATGTCATCCACAATTCCTCTGGTTTTCGGTCATTGATGTTCCGTGCATCAAATCTATTCTTTAGATGGTCTCTAAGTTCAGAAAAGATATAATCAAGGTCATATTTTGGCTCTTGTGGACTTCTTTTAATTCTCTTCAGCTTCAACTCGAATTTGCATATGAGCTGTTGATGATCTGTTCCACAGTCAGCTCCTGGTCTTGTTTTGGATGAAGATATTGAGCTTCTTCTTCACCTCTTGCCACAGATGTGGTTAATATGTTCCTGTGTACTCCATCTGGTGAAGTCCACATGTATAGCTGCCATTTGTGTTGTTGAAAAAAGGTATTTGCAATGAATATGTCATTGGTGTTGCAAAATTCTACCATGTGATCTCCAGCATCATTTCTATCACCAAGGCCATATTTTCCAACTACTGGTGATTCTTCTTTGTTTCCAACTTTTGTATTCCAATCACCAGTGATAATTAACACATCTTGATTGCATGCTCCAGCAATTTCAAATAACTAGTATATAGCAGAATAAGTATTTGAACCCAGGCAGGATCAGTGCTTTGCATGACTCCATGGAGGACCATGCACATGAGAATGGCATCTCAAGTACGTGTTATCCATGAATCTAGATCTATTTCATTTCAAGTCCAGTACTCTTTTCACTGCAAAGCCTTATAATCAAATAAGTTCTTGTGATGTAATTAAATACAGTGACAAATGACTCTTCAAAGCATTGCCCTAGGTTGGCATTTCAATTCTATTAGAGCTTGAATACTTAATACTCAGATTGCTCTCTTAATTCCATATCTGTGGTCTTCAAATTACAAACCCATCACATTGGCCCACCATTATGAAATGCATTAAACATTTGGGAAAACAACTCTGACAAATATATCACATTCTTTTTTTTCCATCCTTAGTAAAATATTCAAAGCACAGTTTTTAGCTGGTTTTCTCTGATAGCATGTAGTCAATGTTAGTAAGAATTTTATAGCTATGTTATTCATTCATTTGAGTTATTCAGTTTTTACTATGTGCCATATATTTTTAAAAAATGTTTTACCTGTTATTTAACTAAATTTAGCAAGAAAGTTCTATAATTATGTAGCCACCACACATTTAAGGTGACTTCTACCATATAATTATATTCTTTTCCATGGTCCATCTTTCTTTGCTATATTGATTACTTTTATTAACATCTTTCCAACAGATTCCTAGTAGCTGTTGGAGACAGCAAACACTAAGATTTGGATATAAGCTATTACTCTGCATAATAAATAGGCAAGTGGCACAAGAAGATGTAGTAGGGCTGAGTCACATCATGGATTCATCTCTGAGACAGATGATATGGGCACTGTGGACCATCTTATTGGCACATTGTAACTGCAAGGATTGTGTAAAGCCACATCTACTCAAACACTGCCATGGACTTTTTCTCAGTAAATCATTACACACCCTCCATCACATCATGCTCCCACAATAAGTAAATAAATTGTCACTTGTGCCTGGTCAAACAGAAGACTGAAAAATAAGTAAAATATTTTTGAACTTCTAGTAACTAAGAATAGATTGCTTAAATTCTTTGAATAAGCATGCTATACATAGAGTAATAATAGTTTTTATTTACAATGTATTTACAATGTGCTAGGCACTGTTCAATATAGCCCTGGTAGCACAGTGGTTTAGTGCTCAGCTACCAACAGAAAGGTCGGCAGTTCGAACTCACCAGCGCTCCATGGAAGAAAGATGTGACAGTCTTCTTCCGTAAATATTGCAGACTTGGAAACCCAATGGGACAGTTCAACGTTGTCCTAACATGGTCTCGATGGACAGATTGACTGGAAAACACACAACAACAAGGCACTGTTCAAAGTGACTTCTTTATATTAATTTCATCACAACTCTATCAAGTGAGTTTATTTTTATTTCTAATGTTGTTGTTGTATGTGCCATCGAGTCAAACCCGACTCATAGTGACCCCTCCTTGGGTTTCTGAGGCAGTATCACTATAGATGTAGATTTTCCAACCTTCCTTCTGAGAAGTGACAGGTGGGTTTGAACCACCAGCCTTCTGGTTAGCAGTAAAATGTCTTAGGCACTGCGCTACCAGAGTCCACAATAAGAAAATAAAAGTCTCAGGAATAAAAATATGTTGAGGTTGTTGTTGTTGTTGTTGGGTGCCATTGAGTCAGCTCTGACTCAGCGACCCTGTGTACAACAAAATGAAACACTGCCCGGTCCTGCACCAGCCTCACATCCTTGCTATACCTGAGCCCATCTTTGCAGCCACAGTGTGGAAGTCATTTTGAGACTTCCCCTTTTTCACTGAGCCTCAACTTCACCAAGCATGATATCCTTTTCCAGGGAAATGTCCCTTCCTACAACATGACCAAAGTAGGTGAGATGACTTCTTGCCATTCTTGCTTTCAAGGAGCATTCCAGCTGCTCTTCTTCCAAGATAGATCTGTTACTTCTTTTGACAGTCCATGGTATTTTCAGTATTTTTCACGAACACTAAAACTCAAAAGCATTAACTCTTCTTCAGTCTTCCTTATTTATTGTCCAGCTTTCACATGTATATGAGGAGATTGAAAATACCGTGGCTTGAGTGAGACACACCTTACTCTTGAGAGAGACATATTTGCTATTTACCACTTTAAACAGGTCTTTTGCAACAGATTTGTCCAGTTCAATACATCGTCTGATTTCTTAACTGCTGCTTCCATTGTTGTTGATGGTGGACCCAAGCATTATGAAATCTTTGATAACTAAAATATTTTCTCCATTTATCATCATGCTGCTTATCAGTCCAGTTGTGAGGATTTTCATTTTCTTTATGTTAAGGTGTAATCCATACTGCAAACTATAGTCATTAATCTTCATCAGTAAGTGTTTCAAGTCATCTTCAGTTTGAGCAACAGGGCTGTGTCATCTGCCTATCCCAGGTTGTTAATATGTCTTCCTCCAATCCTGAATCCATGTTCTTTTTCATATAGTCCAGCTTTTCAGATTATTTGCCCAGCATACAGATTGAATAAATATAGTGAAAGGATACAACTCTGACACAACCCATTCCTGGTTTTAAACCATGAAGTATCCCCTTGTTCTATATGAATGACAGCCTCCTAGTGTATGTACAGATTGCTCATGAGTACAATTAAGTGTTCTGGAATTCCCATTGTTCTCAATGTTATCCATAATCAGTTATGAGCCACACAGTTGAATGCTTTTGCATAGTCAATAAAATGTAAGTAAACATCTTTCTGGTATTCTCTGTTTTCAGCCAAGATCATATGTCATCAGCAATGATACACCTCATTCCATGTCTTCTGAATCCAGCTTTCATTTCTGGAAGTTCTCTGTCAATAAACTGCTGCAACCAATTCTGAATTATCTTCAGCAAAATTTTACTTGTGTGTGATATTAATAATATTGTTTGATAATTAATGACCCCTCCTTGGGTTTCTAAGGTAATATCTCTATGGAAGTAGATTGCCCAAGCTTCCTTCTGAGGAGTGGATGGTGGGTTTAAACTGCCAGCCTTCTGGTTAGCAGTCAAATGCCTTAGGAACTACACCACTGGAGATTCTTTTGGTTTTACTTTTTTGATGGGATCACATTTCTTTGCAATGGGTACAAATATGGATCTCTTCCAGTCAGTTGGCCATAGATGAGCAAGTGTCTCCAGTGTGACATCCATTTGTTGAAACATCTCAATGGATATTTTGCCAATTCCCATAGTCTTTTTTTTTTTTTTGCCAATTCCTTCAGTGCAGCTTTGACTTCTTCCTTCAATATCATAAGTTCTTGATAAATTCCACCTCCTGAAATAGATGAACATCTACCAGTTCTTTTTGGTACAATAACTGTGTATTCCATTCATCTTCTTTTGATGTTTTTTATCATTCAATCTTTTGTCCATAGAAACTTTCAATATTGCAACTTGAGGCTTGATTTTTTTCTTCAGTTCTTTCAGCTTGAGAAATGCTGAGCATGTTCTTCCCTTTTGATTTTTAACTCCAGGTGTTTTCATATTTCATTACAATAATTGTCTTTGTGTTCTCGAGCTCTTCTTTGATGTCTTCTGCTCAGCTCTTTTATCTGGTCATTTCTTCCATTTGCTTTAGCTACTCTCCATTCAAGAGCAAGATTCAAAGTCTCTTCTGACATCCATTTTGGCCTTCCTTTCCTTTCTTTTTAATTACTTTTTGCTTTCTTCATGGATGATGTTCTTGATACCATCCCACAATTCCTCTAGTTTTCAGTCATTGGTATTCAATGCATCAAATCTATTCTTCAGATGGTCTCTAAATTCAGGAGGGATATATTCAAGATCATATTTTGTCTCTCATGGACTTGTTTTAAGTATCTTCAGCTTTGACTTGAACTTGCATATGAGCAGTTGATGGTCTGTTCCACAATCAGCTCCTGGCCTTGTATTGGCTGGAGATATTGAGCTTTCTCATCACCTCTTTTCACAGATGTCATTGATCTGATTTCTGTGTATTCCATCTGGCGAAATCCATGTGTATAGCCTCTGTTTATGTTGTTGAAAAATGTATTTGCAATGAATAAATCATTGGTCTTGCAAAATTCTATCGTGATCTCTGGCATCCTTTCTATCACTAAGGCCATATTTTCTAACTACTGGTGATTCTTGTTTGTTTCCAAGTTTCACATTCCAATCACAGTAAAAATCAATACATCTTGATTGCATGTTTGGTTGATTTCAGAATGCAGATTTTGGTGAAAAAATAAATTTCCTCATCTTTGGCTTTGGTGGTTGCTATGTAAATTTGAATAATAGTAATATTAATTGGTCTTCCTAGTAGGTGTATGGATATT
>NW_006921759.1:462419-467705 GCF_000298275.1 Orycteropus afer afer
AAAAAGAAGAAAGCCAAAATCAACACCTTAACCCAACATCTCCAAAAATTTGAAGAACAGCAAAAATATCCTACAGTCAACAGAAGAAAAGAAGTTATAAACATTCAAGCAAAAATAAATGAAACAGAAAATAGAAAGACAATAGAAAAAAAATCAACAAGACTAGAAGTTAATTCTTTGAAAAGAGTACTAAAATTGACAAATTTAACAAAGAAAAGAGGGAGAGAATGCAAATAACACAAAAAAGAATGGAAGTGGATAACATCACAGTAACAGCAACAGAAATTAAAAGGATAATATATCAGGATACTATGAAGAACTATACTGCAACAAATTTGAAAATCTAGAAGAAATGGACAAATTTCTAGAAATATACTACTTACCTAAACTAACACAGACTGAAGTGCAAAATTTGAGTAGACTCATAACAAAAGAAGAAATTGAACAGGTCATAAAAAAAATTACCAACAACAACAAAAAAAAGTCCTGGCCCAGATGGATTCACTGGAGAATTTTACCAAACATTCAGTGAAGACCTGACAACAATGCTACTGAAACTATTCCAGAACATAGAAAAGGATAGAACCATCCCAAATTCATTGTACAAACCAAGCATAACCTTGACACCAAAACCAGGCAAAGACATCACTAACAAGGTAAACTACAGACCAATATCCCTCATGAATATAGATGCAAAAATCTTCAACAAAATCCTAGCAAACAGATTCAAACAACATATCCAAAAAATAGTACATTATGACCAAATGGGGTTCATACCAGGTATGCAAGGATGGTTCAATATTAGAAAAACAATCAACATCATCCATCACATTAAAAAAAAAAAAAAAAGAACCACATGATCATATCAATTGATGCAGAAAAGACATTTGAGAAAATCCAATACCCATTCCTGATCAAAACTCTCAGCAAAATAGGAATAGAAGGGAAATTCCTCAACATAATAAAGGATATATATGCAAATCTAACAACCAGTATTATTCTCAATGGAGAGAGACTGAAATCATTCCCTTTGTGAACAGGAACCAGACAAGGATGCCCTCTATCACCACTTCTATTCAACATTGTATTGGAAGTCTTAGCCAGGGCAATAAGGCAAGAAAGGGAAATCAAAGCATCCAAATTGTTAAGGAAGAAGTAACACTGTCCCTATTTGCTGATGATATGATCCTATACATTGAAAACTCAAAAGACTCAGCAAAAAATCTACTGGAACTAATTGAAAGAATTAGCATAGTGGCAGGATATAAGATCAACATCCAAAAATCAGTTGGATTCCTCTACACCAGCAAAGAGATTGCTGAAAAACAAATAAAGAAATCAATACCATTTACAATACCTAACAAAAAAAATAAAATAATTGGGACTACATTTCACTGGGACACAAAAGACTTGTACAGAGAAAACTATTAAACACTACTTCAAGAAACCATAAGAGATCTACATAAATGGAAGGATGTACCATGCTGTGGACAGGAAGATTGAACATTGTGAAAATGTCAATACTGCCCAAAGCAATCTATACATTCAATGCAATCCCAATCCAGATGTCATCAACATTCTTTAAGGATATGGAAAAACAAAACACCATTTTATATGGAAAGGAAATAGACTTTGAACAAGCAAAGCACTATTGAACAAGAAGAACAAAGTGGGAGGTCTCCCACTCCTGGATCTGAAAAATCTACTATACAGCCACAGTAGTCAAAACAGCCTGCTACTGGTACAAAGACAGACACATAGACTATAGTGGAATAGAACTGGGAATTCAGAAACATATCCATTGACCTCTGGTCAGCTGATTTTGGACAAAGGGCTGAAATCCATCACATGGAGAAGAGATAGTCTCTTTAACAAATAGTGCTGGCAAAAGTGGATATCCATTTGCGGAAAAATGAAACAAGATCCAAACTTCACACCATACACAAAAACTAACTCCAGATGGATCAAAGACTTAAGTGTGAAACCTAAAACTATAAAGTTCCTCAAGGAAAACCTAGGGATAAATCTAGAGGCCCTAATTTATGGCCTAAATAGACTATCAAGCATAACCCAAAATGTACACACGGTAGAAGATAAACTAGATGGATGGGGCCTTCTGATAATTAAATTTTTATGTGCTTCAAAAGACTTCTTTAAAAGAGTCAAAAGAGAACTTGTTTGTTGTTGTTGTTATGTGCCGTCGAGTCAAACCCGACTAATAGCAACCCCTCCTTGGGTTTCTGAGGCAGTATCACTACGGAAGTAGGATTGCCCAACCTTCCTTCCATGGAGTGGCTGGTGGGTTTGAACCGCCAGCCATCTGGTTAGCAGGCAAGTGTCTTAGCCACTATGCTACCAGAGCTCCCTATATATAAAGAGAACTTATAGATTGGGAAAAATATTCAGCAACAACATATCTGACATAAATGAATTAAATGAACCAATCAAGAGACAGAGAGCTGATAAGAAATCATGACACATCAATATACTGTCTACAAGAAACACATATTAGACACAAAGACAAAAATAAACCAAAAATCAAGGTTAGAAAAAAAGTACGAAGGAAATTTTAATCAGAAAAAAGAAGTGGCAATATTAATTTTGGATAAAATAGACTTTGATACAAAAACCACCATAAAAGACAAAGAAAGATATTATATAATGATTAATGAATCAATTGGACAAGAAATAAGCATAATAAATAAATATATATATATATATGCATCCCATGAAAAAGCCCAAAAATACATAAATCAAGCTTTAATAGAATTGAAAAGAGAAATAGACAACTCCACAATAATAATAGGAAACTTTAATACAACACTTTCAATGAAGGGTAGAACTAGAAAGAAACTCAAAAAGATACAGTAGAAATAAACAATACAATCAACCAACTTGACCTTATAGACATATACAGAACACTTCACCCAACACAATGTACGTTTTTTTCCAGTACACATAGAAAATTATCCAGAATAGGGCACAAAGAAAGCTTCAATAATTAAAAAAAAAAAAAATTGAAATACTGCAAGCATCTTCTCAAATCACAACACTAGGAAATTGGATATCAGCAAAAAGAAGATCAAGAGGGAAGAAAAAGGAATACATGGAAACCACAAGCATCCTTCTTAAAAGAAGAAATAAAAAAAAGAACTTAAAATATTCCTTGAATCAAATGAGAATGAAAACACAACAAACCAAAATCTTTGTGACACAGCAAAAGCAGTACTCAGTGGGAAATTTATATCAATAAATGTACATATCTAAAAAGAAAAATGAATCAATATCAACACCTTAACTCAACATCAACATTAAAAAAAAAAAAGGCCTACAGTCACCAAAAAAAGACAAAAGGTGAAGATTAGAGCAGAAATAAATGAAAGAGAAACCAAACGAGAGAATCAACATGACTAGAATTTAGTTTTTTGAAGATTAATAAAATCAACAAAAGAATAGAAGATGCAAATAACACAAATAAGAAATGAAATGGGTGATGTAACAACAGAACAAAACAAAATGAAAAAGGTAATATCAGGATTCTATAAATAACTGTTCTCAACAAATTTGAAAACTTAGAAGAAATGGACAGATTTTTGAAAACACACTACTCCACCTAAACACTGACTGAGATAGAAAATGTGAGCAAATTCATAACAAAAGAAGAAATTGAACAGGTCACACAAAAAAATACTATCAAGAAAAAATAGTCCTGGTCCTGACGATTTCACTGTAAAATTTTACCAAACATGCAGAGACGAGCTGACACCAATCCTATCCAAATTATTCCAGAACATACAAAAGGATACAATATTCCCAAATTCATTTTATGAAGCAAGTATGACCCTGAAACCAAAACCAGGCAAGGATACCACTAAAAAGGAAAATTACAGACCAATTTCCTTCATGAACATAGACACAAAAATCTTCAAAAAAATCCTAGGAAGTAGAATTAAACACTGTATTAGAAAAATAATATACCACGTCCAAGTGAGATTCATACCAGGTATACAAGTATGGTTAACATTAGAAAAACAAACATAATCCATCACATAAATTAAACAAAGGAAAAGAACCACATGATCATATAAATCAATGCAGAAAAGGCATTTTATAAAATACAAGACCAGTTCCTGGTAAAAAGAAAACCTCAGCAAAGTGAGAATAGAAGGGAAATTCCTCAACATGCTAAAGGACATATATAGAAAACCAACTGCCAACATTATTGTCAATGATGGGAGACAGAAAACATTCCCCTTGTGAATGGAAACCTGACTAGGATGTCCTTTATCACCACTTTTAGTCAACATTTTATTGGACGTCCCAGCTGGGGCAATAAGGCAAGAAAGAGAAATAAAAGGCATCCAAATCAGCAAAAAAGTAAAAATATCTCTACATGCAGATGATATGACCCTATACAAAGAAAAAAACAAGAGAACTACTGGAACTAATTGAAAGATTCAGAAAAGTGGCAGGAAACAATATTAGCACACAAAAATTAGTTGGATTCCTCTACATTAACAAAGAGATCTCTGAAAAGGAAATAAGGAAAGCAAAACCATTTATAATAGCTATCAAAATGATAAAAATACTTAGGAATAAATCTTACCAGCAACACAAAAACAAAACAAAACAAAATTCACTGCCCTCAAGTCAGATCTGACACATAGCGACCCCTCCTTGAGTTTCCAGGGAGGTATCACTAATTAAGTAGACTGCCCAATCTTCTGAGGAGTGGCTAGTGGGTTTGAACTGCCAACCTTCTGGTTAGCAGTCAAATGCTTTAGGCACTATGCCACCACAAAAGACCTATACAAAGAAAACTAGAAAACACTACTTCAAAAAACTATAAATGGAAGAACATAAAATGTTCATCGATAGGAAGACTGAATATTGTGAAAATGTCAATATTACACAAAGCAATCTATAGATTTAATGCCATCCCAATTCAGATTCCATCAGCATTCTTTCAGGATATGGAAAAAACAATCACTAATTTTATATGGAAAGGAAAAAGACCTCGGATAAGCAAAGCAGTACTGAAGAATAACAAAAAAGTAGGTTTCATATTCCCCCATCTCAAAACCTAGTATACAACCACAGCAGTCAAAACAGCCTGGTATTTGTACAATAACAGACATATAGACCAGTGGAACAGAATTGAGAATCCAGAAACAGATCCATCCATCAATGGACAGCTCATCTTTGACAAAGGGTCAAAATCCATTAAATGGGGAAAAAATAGTCTCGTTAACAAACTGAATATCCTTTTACAGAAAAAAAAAAAAA
>NW_006921759.1:474080-476794 GCF_000298275.1 Orycteropus afer afer
CACCTATTTTGGTCATGTTGTCAGAAGGAACCATTCCCTGGAGAAGGATGTCATGCTTGGTAGGGTGGAGGGTTGACGAAAGAGGGGGAGGCCTTCAACGAGATGGATTGAAACGGTGGCTGCAATGATGGGCTCAAGTATAGCAGGGATTGTGGGGCTGGCACAGGATTGGGCAGTGTTTTGTTCTGCTGTGCATGGGGTCACTATGAGTCGGAAATGACTCTACGGCACTTAACAACAACAACAAAATAGTTAGACATTGACCAATTCTTTTTCAATACAGTGACTCTGTGTTTTCTTTCCGTCTTCTTTTGATGCTCCCTGCACAATCAATATTTTGCCCATAGAATTCTTCAATATTTCAACTGGAGACTTGAGGTTTTCTTCAGTTATTTCAGCTTGGGAAATGCTGAGTGTGTTCTTCCCTTTTAGTTTTCTAATTCCAGGTCTTTGCACATTTCATTATAATATTTTGTCTTCTCTAGCTGCGCTTTGAAATCTTCTGGTCAGTTCTTTTATTTCAGCATTTCTTCCATTTGCTTTAATTACCCCATGTTCAAGAGAAAGTTTCAAAGTTTCTGACATCCATTTTTTTTCCTCTTCCTTTCCTGGCTTTTTAATGAGCATTTGCTTTCTTCGTGTATGATTTTCTTGATATCATCCCACAGCTCATCTGGTCTTCAATCATTGATTTTCAATGCATCAAATCTGTTCTTCATATGGTCTCTAAATTCAGATGGGACATAATCATGGTCATGTTTTGGGTGTCATGGACTTGTTTTAGCTTCAACTTGAACTTGCGTATGAGCAATTGATGGTCAGTTTCCCAGTCAGCTCCTGGCCTTCTTTTGACTAATGATATAGACCTTCTCCATGGCCTCTTTCCACAGGGTAGTCAATCTGATTTCTGCGTATTCCATCTGGTGAGGTCCATGTATATAGCCGCCATTTATGTTGTTGAAGAAAGGTATTTGCAGTGAATAAGTCATTGCTCTTGCAAAATTCTACCATGCGATCTCCAGCATCATTTCCAACTACCAATGATTCTTCTTTGTTTCCAACTTTCACATTCCAATAACCAATTATTATCAACACATCTTGATTGCATGTTTGATCAATTTCAGACTGCAGAAATTGGTAAAATTACAATTTCTTCATCTTTGACTTTAGTAGTTAGTGTGTAAATTTGAATAATAGTAATATTTACTGGTCTTCCTTGAGGTGTATGGATATCATTCTATCACTGAAAGCATTGTACTTCAGAACTGATCTTGAGATGTTCTTTTTGACGATGAATGTAACTCCATTCCTCTTCAATTTGTCATTCCTGGCATAGTAGATCATATGGTTGTGTGATTCAAAATAGCCAATACAAGTTCATTTCAGCTCACTAATGTCTACAATACCAATCTTTATGCATTCTATTTCATTTTTGACAACTTCCAATTTTCCTAGATTTATATTTTGTATATTCTACATTCTGATTATTAATGAATGTTTACAGGTCTTTCTTCCCATTTTGATTTATGTCCCATTAGCAAATGAAGGTCCAGGAAGTTTTACTCCTTCCATGTCATTAAGGTTGACTCTACTTTGAGGTGGGATTACTTGTATAGGTGGAACCATGCAAATAATGTGTGTGAAACCCTACCTTGCTCAATTTTGCCATCTCACTGGGCTTAAAACGGACCATCCCAAAGGTGGTAAGGGCAGACCTCATGTTCAAGAAGAGAGAGCAGCTGTCCTTTGACCCCATATTTCTGTTCTGGATGATTAAATCTGTTGGCTATAATAAGCAAAGCAGATTACACTTCATAATGTGAGTCGACTTCATTCAATAAACTGTAGACTTTAAGAACAAAAAGGCAGTTTTCTCTCAAAACCAAACACCAAACTCACTGCTGTCGAATCGATCCCAACTCATAGTGACCCCTCCTTGGGTTTCCAAGGCAATATCTCTACGGAAGTAGATTGCCCAATCTTCCTTCTGAGGAGTGGCTGGTGGGTTTGGACCCCTAGCCTTCTGGTTAGCAGTCAAATGTATTAGGCACTGTGCCACCAGAACTCCTAGGATATATATTTTTTTGCCTCTAGAGTATAAATAGATATTTTGCCAGAACTCCTTCACTGTTCACATCATCTGACCTACAGATTTTGGGACACAAGACTAAGGATATATCTCTTACGGTTTCTGTTCCTCTAGAGAAGCCTGACTAACATAGCAGCCCTAGAAAACCAAGACACTTCCCAACCTACTGTCATGGGGTGGTATGGAGTAGACAAAATAGGATTGATGTTCTAAATCTGAGTCCAAATTCTGGTTCTAATTTTTATGGGTATAATTCTACCTCATAAAGTTGTGAGAATTAAATGAGATAATACGTAAAAAGTATCAAGAAGAATGAATGTTTAGGTTTTGTTGTTAGGTGCTGTCAAGTAAATCTTCACTCATAGTGACCCCATGTGATAGTAAAACGGCCCCATAGGTTTTCCTAGATATAACCTTTATAGGAGTAGGTCACCAGAATTTTCTCCTACGGAGCCATTGGGTGAGTTTGAACCACCAAATTTTCAGTTAGCAGTTGAGTGCCACCAAGCCTTCTTGAATGTCTGGCACATAGTTTTTATTGTTACTGTTTTATCTTCTTAAAATTCATTTCCATTGTTGTTGTTGTTGTTGTTATGTGCCGTCGAGTCAGCCCTGACTCATAGCG
>NW_006921759.1:477076-481090 GCF_000298275.1 Orycteropus afer afer
CAAGAAACACATGAAGAAATACTTGCAATCATTAGCTACTAGAGAGATAAAACAATGAAATATCATCTCACTCCAGCAATAATAGCACCAAGTTCATCAAGACAGAGAACAACAATTGTTGGTTGAGGGTGTGATTGGAACTCTCATATACTGGTGGTGGGACTATAAAATGGTACCACCAATGACAAAAATGGTATGGCATGTCCTTAAATACTTGGAAAGAGAAATACCATTTGATCCAGCAATATATCAGCTAGATATGTATCCTGAAGAAATGAGAACTGGGATATGAATAGATATATACACACCCATGTTCATTGCAACACTGTTCATAGTAGCAAAGAGATGGAAACAATCTAACTGCTCATCAATGGAAGAATGGATAACCAAACCAAGGTACATACACACAATGAAATATTATGCAACATTAAAGTATAAAGAATCTGCAAAACACCTCATAACATGGATGAACTTGGAGGACATTATCCTATGTGAAATAAGTCAATCACAGAAGGGGAAATATTTTATGAGTCTACTACTACAAAAATCAAGGAATGGTCTATACATGGAAGGAAACTTTCTATATTCATTACCAGGTATGGGAAAGAAATTTGTTACCTATGTAAGAGACACAAGAAGGGAAAAGCAATATACCAAAAGTGGGTGACCAGCACAATATCACTAAGGAAAATGAAGACACAGAGATACACAAGAGATAGAAAGAGTGGTAATTAGTATTATAAACACAATACTGCATTATCAGTAATAACAAACATTAATCTATTGGTGGATATATAGGTAGAGAGGCAAGATGATCAGGTATGGGTAGGCAAACAGCCAAAAAGGAATATACTCATAATCGTAAAAAATGTCTGAGATGACATTGCTATATGTGCATTTGGATGTGCTATAAAAATGTTCATATATATGATAGATCAAGCAGTGGACCAAGTTATGATAACTTCTTAGCCACAGTGAAACAGCTTGAGGGTTTCAGCCTGTGGGCTTGAGACCATAGTGGCAGGGGACATCAGGCTTAATTGGCATAACATAGTACACAAAAACACTGTTCTACTTACTTTGATGACTTAAAAGGTTGCAAGTGGTCATCGAAGATGCAACTATTTGTCTTTCCATGTCCAGAGAAAAGAAGAGTAAAGAAAATCAAAGATTCATGGAAACAATTAGTCCAAAGGAGTAGTGGAACATAGGAATCTCAGCCTACAAGATCCTGGGACCCGAAGAATTAGATGGTGCCCCACTACAACTGACAACTACTAAGAAAGGGATCAAAACTGGACATCCCAGGTAGAGTAGGAGAAAAATGTGGAACAAAACTCAAAATCATAAAAAGATTAGGCTTATTGGTCAGGTAGAGACTGGTGAAACAACTCAGACTATGGCACCTAATCACCCTACAGGCCGGGTTCTAACTCATTCTCATGGTTTAACTACAAGCCAAACAATAGGGCTACAGGGTGAAGAATTACACCAGGGAAGGGCACTCATTAGAACACTCAATCATGGAAGATCAGAAGGGCAGCATTTGCACAAGAAGAAATCTCAGAAAGTATAGGAAAGAAGGACGCAGGGAAAAGATAAACATGGGGAAAAGTGGGAAATAAAACTGTTGCAATTTGAAGATTACAAACAATGCCACAAAACAAAATATATATGAACTGTTGAATGGAAAACAAATTTGCTCTATAAACTCTCATCCAAATCAATAATAATAATAATAATAAAACTTCACTCACTGACATTGAGTGGAATCTGACTCATAGTGCCCTTCCTTTGGTTTCCAAGGCAGTATCACTACGGAAGTAGATTGCCCACTCTTCCTTCCAAGGAGCAGCTAGTGGGCTTGAACCATGAGCCTTATGGTTAGCAGTCAAATGCCTTAGGCACTCTGCCACCAGAGCTCCCAAAGTTAAAAAAGGAAAGTGCAATAAGGTATTATGCTTTGCATAGTACTTTGCAGGTACTATGATAAATATACAGAGAGACCCAAAGAAAGGAGTTGTCAATTCTGCATATTTGAGTCGCTGCAGTGCAGTGAATTATTTGGTATAGGTCTTCTACCCATGGTCTTTGTAACTCCCACCGGATGACTTGGTGGAATTATGCAAATATAAGGCCTTTGTGGCTCACCAAGGGGACAGGATAGCTTGTTAATATTGTAAATAAGGTGTATGGTACCCTTGTATGGATTGTTGTTGTTAGGTGCCGTTGAGTTTGCTCTGACTCACAGTGAGCCTGTGCACAACACAACAAAACATTGCCTGATCATGTGCCATTCTTGTAATACTTACTATGTTTGAGCTCATAGTTGCAGCCACAGTGTCAATACATCTCATTGAGGGTCTTTACCTTCTTCATTGACCCTCAACTTTACCAAGCATGATATTCTTCTCCAGGGAATGGTCTCTTCTGACAACATAACCAAAGTAGGTGAGACAAAGTCTGGCCATTCTCTCTTCCCAAAAGCATTCCAACTAAACTTCTTCAAGGACTGTTTGTTAGTTCTTTTAGCAGTCCATGATACTTTCAGCATTCTTCGCCAACACCACAACTCAAAAGCATCAACACTTCTTTGGCTTTCTTTATTCATTGTGCAGCTCTCACACACATATGAGGTAATTGAAAATACCATGACTTGTGTCAGGTGCACCTGAGTCTTTCGAGGAGACATCTTTGCTCTTCAGCACTTGAAAGAGGTTCTTTGCAGCCAATTTGCCCAGTGCTGTACATCGTCTGATATTCTGACTGCTGCTTGGGTTAGGTGCACTTTAGTCTTCAAAATGGCAACTTTGCTTCGTAACATGTAAAAGAGGTTTTAAGTGCAGATTTTCCCAGTGGGATAGTGGCTGATTTCTTGACTACTGCCTACATGAGTGTTGATTGTGGATCCAAGTAAAACGAAATGTCTTACAACTTTAATCATTTCTCCATTTGTCATGATGTTGCTTATTGGTCCACTTGTGAGGATTTTCATTTTCTTTATGTTGAGGTATAATCCATACTGCAGACTATAGTCTTTGATCTTCATCAATAAGTGCTTCAAGTCATCTTCACTTTCAGCAAGCAAAGTTGTGTCATCTGCATATCACAGGCTATTAGTGGTTGTTCCTTCAATTCTGATGCCACATTCTTCTTTATATAGTCCTCCTTCTTGGATTATTTGCTCAGCATACAGATTGAATAAGTATGGTAGAAGGATACAACTCTGACACACACCCTTCCTGATTTTAAACTATGCAGTATCCCTTTGTTCTGTTCAAAAGAAAGCCTCATGAGCACAATTAAGTGTTCTAGAATTCCCATTCTTCTCCATGTTATCCATAACTTTTTATGATCCACACAGTCTAATACCTTTGTACAGTGAATAAAACACAAGTAGACAGCTTTCTGGTATTTTTTGCTTCCAGCTAAGATCCATCTGACATTGGAAATGATATCTTTCATTCCATGTCCTCTTCTGAATCCAGCTTGCATTTCTGAAAGTTCCCTATCAATATATCACTGCAACTGATTTGGGGCTATGTCCAGCAATATTTTACTTGTGTGTGATATTAATGATATGGTTCAATAATTGCCACATTCTGTTGGATCACCTTTCTTTAGAATGGGCACAACTATCAATCTCTTCCCATCAGTTGGCAGTGTAGCTGTCCTCCAAGTTTCTTGGCATAAACATGTTCCATTTGTTGAATCATCTCAATGTGTGTTCAATCAATTCCTGGAGGCTTGTTTGTTGCCAATGCTTTCAGTGCAGCTTCGACTTCTTCCTTGAATACCATTGGTTCCTGATCATACGCTACATCCTAAAATAGCCAGGAGCTGATTGGGGAACAGACCATCAACTGCTCATATGCAAATTCAACTTGAAGTTAAAGACAATTAAAACAAGTCCAGGAGAGCCAAAGTATGATCTTGAATATATCCCTCCCGAATTTAGAGATCATCTAAAGAATAGATTTGATGCATTGAACACCAACGACCAGAAGCCAGATG
>NW_006921759.1:485154-502644 GCF_000298275.1 Orycteropus afer afer
GCCCTGACTCATAGCGACCCCTCCTTGGGTTTCCGAGGCAGTATCACTACGGAAGTAGGATTGCCCAACCTTCCTTCCGAGGAGCGGCTGGTGGGTTTGAACCGCCAGCCTTCTGGTTAGCAGTCAAGTGCCTTAGCCACTATGCTACCAAACATCATTTCCATTATGTTCCTAGAAATTCTAAGAGTTTGAGTTTGAAATCTGGCCTAACCAAATCATACTTTCTTTTTTCTGTGCTTTGCATAAGTGCTCCTCCAAGTGTACTATGTTTATTTGGTTATTTGTCTGCCTCTGTTATCAGACAGAAGGCTTCATGAGAGCATGGACCATTTCTTATTTATTTTTATTTTAATCTCTGGTGCCAAGCACAGTGCCAGCTACATAAAAAACTACTCAATAAACGTTTCTGAATTGATGTTAATCTCTCTTATTCTAAATACTATAAAAAACCAACCAAACAAACAAACGCACTGCCCTGCATGGAGTCAGCTTCAACTCACAGCGACCCCTCCTTGGGTTTCCGAGGCGGTATCACTATGGAAGCCGATTGTCCAACATTACTTCTGAGGAGTGGCTGGTCGGTTTGAATCACCAGCCTTCTAGTTAGCAGTCAAATGCCTTAGGCATTATGCCACCAGAGCTCCTTAAATACTACAAAGCACTTGTGTATTAAGTAATTTGTCTTTATTTGTCTGATGCTTTGTAAAAGTTCTTCAGCCATCTTCTGTAAGTGACGCTTGGTCACTACATTGTGACAGGGCAGCAGGGCTAGGCTTTCCATTCTTCTGAATTAAGCCTCCACACATGACACAGTTGTATGTGCTTCTATGTGGCCATACACACAAGTGCTACACACAGTAGAATTGCAAATATTTAAATGGCACCAAGAGTGGGATTTTAGGAACTGATCACATGCTACCTAATGTCTCTGGAATGCAGAATTAGGTAGCAGAATGGAAAGAATGGAGTTCATCAGTTGTTCTTCCTTTCATTCTCCCTTCTGTGTTCTGGTTACCTAGTGCTGCTATGACAAGAATATACCACAAATGGAATGGTTTGAACAAACAGGAGTTTATTTGCTACAGTTTGGAGGCTTTAAGTCCAAGTTCAAAGTGTCAGACTCTAGGGGCTGGGTGAAAGCCCCTCAACTTTGGGCTTTAGCTCTGCCTCCTATTTCCGGCCCACTGAAGCTAGAGAATTTTCTCCACTCAGACAGCTGTTGGATACTGAGACTGACAAACCAAGGTTGGAAAGTAAAAAGGCACAGTCCCAATGTTACCAAACTGCATGGCAGGCCATTAATTCAAATCCATTGAAAGTCCCAAGGTTGGCAGAGTATGGCAGGCTGCAGATCAATGACAAGGCTACATGCAGGATTCAAGCATGCCATAAGCTAGAAACCATTCGCAAAGCTGCTGCTTATATACAAGAAGCAGACCACGTACCCAAAGCAGCTACTCAGCTGCTTGTGGTAGGTCCCACCATGGAGCTGATTGCCAGTCTCATCATGGGGAATAGCTATCCCCAGCTGCCCAGCCACTCAACCAGGCCCAGCCAAGTTGGCATACAAAATTAACTACCACATCTAATTTCTAGTTCATCTACCAAGAAAGAAAGGAAAGACAGATTACCATGAGAGGAATTCTCTGGGATAATCCAGGCTCTGGAAAAAGTCAGAGATCAGGAAAATGTTTAAAATGAAACGGGAAAAAAATTATTGAGCAAAAATTATTTACATTATATATCACATATATGATATTTAATTTCATAAATTCTTCATAAAGAATTTTATGAAGTATAAGAAGCATCTCTACTTCATATATAAGGAAGTTGATGCATCCAGGAGTTATTTTATTTTCTCAAAGTCCATAAAGACTTAGCGCATTGGAAACCCAATAGAGGTTGGCATGAGTCAAAATTGACCTGATGACAGTAAATTTGGTTTGGTTTTTTGAGCATGGTTAAAGGAACTCTGGTGGTGCTGTGGTTAGGCATTTGGCAGCTAACCAAAAGGTTGGTAGTTTGAACCCACCAGCTGCTTTTCAGGAGAAAGATGATAGTCTGCTTCCGTAAAAATTCACAACATTGAGAACCCTATGGAGCAATTGTACTCAGCCCTATAGGGTTGTTATGAGTCAGAATCAACTCAATGGCAGTGCTTTGGGTTAAGGTGGCTAAGATTAAACAATAAAAAATACAACAACAACAATAACAAAACAGAAAATAAATGTTGGTGAGGATGTAGGGAAATTGGAAACTTTATCCATATCCATTGATGGTGGGAGTGCAAAATAACAGTCATTGTGGAAAACAGTGTGGAAATTCTTCTAAAAACTAAAAATAGAACTACCATATGACCCAGCAATTCCACCCCTAGATACATATCCAAAAGAGTTGAAAGCAGAGACTCAAACTACTCATACACCAAAGTTCTTTTCAGCACCATTCATAATAGTCAAAAGATGGAAACAACCTAAATGTCTACAAACAGATGAATGAATAAACAAAATGTGGTACATGCACACCATGGAATACAATTCAGCCAGTAAGAGAAATTAATTCCTGATACATGTTACAATATGGGTGGAGCTTGAAGACATGGTGCATGAAACAAGTGAATCACAAAAAGACAAATATAGTGTGATCTCACTAATATAAATGTCTCTACAGAGACTAAATTTAGTGGTTACAAAGGGCAAAAGGTGGAAGGGGATTATTGTTTCTGGAGTACTGAATTTTGGTTTGTGGTGATGGAAAAATTTCATTGAAGTACAGTTGTACAGCCAATTAATGTAATTGCTGTAAATAAGTTGTACATCAGCAAAAAGTTAAATTGGCAAAAATTGTGTGATAGATATAGTTTCAAGAATCACAAAAAATAAAATTAAAAAGAGTAACTTTTGGGGTTGCTTATATACAACCAAACACCTCAGGGAATTTGGTTACTTTGAGGGTTTTGTGTCACAGCTTCAGGGGACCTACCAGTTAATTGGCCTAATAATGTGTTAGTGCTTTTCTGTCCCACTTCCTAGTTCATTGTGTTTTACCTGGGATGTTACAAGTTTGTAAGCAATCATCCAACACACAGCAAGTAGTCTTTACCTGTAGTAACAGGAAGAACGAGAGTCAGTAATAGGAGTAGGAGATGGAATATGTGGCAAATTGCCTCCATGAATAACTGCTTCCTTTGCCATGAGACCAGAAGAATTGGATGGTGTCCTCCTACAGTTACTGACTGTTTTGATCAAAAACTCTATAGAAGAGTTCTGATCAAAAAGGGGGAAAAGCAGAACAGAATTTCAAATTCTCATGGAATACAGATTTTCTGGAGCTATGGAAGCTGGATGAATCCTCTAAATTGTTGCCCTAAAATAATCTTTAAATCTTAAGCCAAAAAATATCCTGAGGTCTTCTTAACACCAAACAGTTTGTTGTTGTTGTTGTTACGTTCCATCGAGTCGGACCCAACTCATAGCGACCCCTCCTTGGGTTTCCAAGGCAGTATCACTACGGAAGTGGATTGCCAATGTCTGCCTTGAGTATTATTCTCTTTTAAGATCTATCTATATGAGATCAAACTGAAAACAACAACTCAAAAGATTAGATGAGAACCTTGGAGGGCAAACAACTCAGTAAAAGGAGGGTGATAATGGTTGCACAACTAGAATATGAGCAATGTCTGAATTGCACACGTAGAAATTTAAATTGGTATATGTTTTTGCTGTGTATATTCTCAAAAACAACAACAAAATACACTACTTTAAAAAATCAGACAAAATAATGCTACTGGAAATATTTTATACACCTGAGTTCTATACAAATGCTGACAATTGATATGCAAAAAATTATTTGATTTCTTTGAAGGGTATATTTAACATTGTCAACATACTATTATTTAATCATATACTTTCTCATAAAAATATTTTAATAGCAGCAACAATAACAAAAACTTATATCACACTTGCATGCATCTAGTGCACAATATTAGTTCTGGTCAGAATCAACTTGATGGCAATGGGTTTGGTTTTTTATAAGCACATACCAAAAAATCAAACCAGTTTCCACTGAAGCAATTCCAGTTCATGGTGGTGATCCCATGTGTGTCAGAATAGAACTCAGCCCCATACTGTTTTCAATGGATCTTTTTTTTGGTTTTTTTCCAGAAATAGTTCACTAGGCTTTGTTGGAACCACCAACCTTGTCATTAGCAGCCAAGTGTGTTAATCATTTGCATCACCCAAGGACTCCATAAACACATACTCATCTATATAATCACATTCATGTGTAAATAAGAGAAATGGGAAAAAAGAATAGGAAGAGAACAAGAATGAGAGAGAAAGAGAAAGGAAGGGAGTGAAAAGAAAATGGGATGTAGGAAGAGAGGGAAGAATGGAGTGAGGAGATCCCTTTACATTAGTAGACCATTTTCAGTCTCTATTCAAACTAAAACTAGACTTTCATGTCCTAAAAAATGGGAGCAATAGGTAACATGTAAAACGCAACTAGAGGTGACGTCTATGACGCACTGAGCTCAGGGATTTCATAATATTATTTCCTGTAATAAACCTAACAGCCCAGTGATGTTGACATTATTTTTCTCCTCATTTTACATCTGAGGTTTGTAGAGATTACATAATCTGTCCAAGGTCACATGTTGTTGTTACATACCGTCGAGTTGGACCGACTCATAGCGACCCCTCCTTGGGTTTCCGAGGCAGTATCACTCCGGAAGTAGATTGCCCCATCTTCCTTCCGAGGATTAGTGGAAAATCTGAAATCTGAACCCAGAGTTACCTGATAGTTGATCCCTTATGTTTGAAACCTCTAAGCCATATCGCTGTGTTTTATTCCTACTGATTACTTAAATGTTCTTTCATTCATTCAGCAAACATTTATTTAGTACCTATCATTGCTGGGAGCTCTGGTGGCATAGTGCCTAAGGCGTTTGACTGCTAACTAGAAGGCTGGTAGTTCAAACTTACTAGCCACTCCTCGGAAGGAAGATTGGGCAATCTACTTCCATAGAGAAACCATCTCAGAAACCCAAGGAGGGGTCTCTATGAACCTAATCAACCTGAGGGCAGTGATTTCTTTTTTTTTTTTTTAATAGTGTTGCTAGAGCTCTAGCTCTAATGGCACTGTGGTTGAAGCATTGGGCTGTTAACCAGAAAGTTGGCAGTTTGAACCCACCAGCTGCTCCTCAGATGAAAAATGAGGCAGTCTGCTTCTATTAAGACTTACAGCCTTAGAAACCCCATAGGGCAGTTCTATTCTGTCTATAGAGTCACTATGAGTTGGAATCAACTCTATGGCAGTGGGTTTAGTTTTGGTTTGGATTACAGGAGTGGGAAACTAAGTGAGCAATGCATAAATCTTTGTTGTCTTGGGGCTTGCATTCTAGTGGGAGAAAAAGACACTAAGTACCCAAAATAATTTCTGATTATACCATGAAACAGATGCTGTGTTTGAGTGTGTTGGGGAGAGAGACCTTGCTTTTCATAGGATGTTGAGACAGTTTTCCATGAGGGGGTGACCTTTGAACATAGACTGAATAATAGGAAGGAACCAGTCATTAGAAGATACAGGGGAAGAATATTCTAGGCAGAAGGAAGAGCAAACACAAAGACCATAAGGCAAGAGTGTGGTATAAATGTCTGAAGATAAGCAAGAAGGCAATTTAACTAGGGTAGAATGAATAAGTGGGAAGAGGTAAGAAGGAAGAAGGAGGCTGGGTCTGGGTCATGCAGGCTCTATAGACAAGCAACAATGAGGGGAGAATGACTTTTCTTCTAAGTGCACTCCAAAGTCATTAGAAGGTTTTAAGCAGAGGAGATGTGATCTGTTAATAATTGCTTTTATTACTCTGGTTTCTTTGTAGGAGACAACTCCAAAGTAGATAGATCCATGAAAACCAGTTAGGATGCTTCTGCTTTCTTCAGGAGAGAGATGTTGGCAGCTGGGCTAAGTTAATGGTTATAGAGCAGGAGAGAAGTCAATTGATCTGAGTATATGTTCTTGATGGATTAGATGTGATTGGTAAGGGAAAGAGAGGAATCAAAGATGACTCCTTGTTTTTTGATTTAATTAACTGTGCTGACACTTCACATCAAGGAAGCCACACTTTCAGTGATTTGTCTTTGCAGTTACACCTAAGCATGGCTCACCTGTTCATCTTCACCTACCACAGTTCTAAACCAATTCTTCTCTTCCCTTCTCTCCTCCACTTCACAAGCCCTCACCTCCAACTGCACACACACACACACACACACACACCTTCTATGCCTAGTAATTTTTAACCCACTGTTTCTGGGACAGAGTCCCTGGGTAGTGCAAATGGTTGACATATTTGGCTGCTGGAAGGTACTTGACTGCTGACCAGAAAGTTGGTGGTTCAAATCCACCAGCCACTCTTCAGAAGGAAGGTTGGACAATCTATTTCCATAGTAATACTGCCTTGAAAACCCAAGGAGGGGTCGCTATGAGTCGGATCCGACTCCATGGCACATAACAACAACAAGCTTAAAGGTTTGAGGTTGGAGTCCACCTAGAGGCACCTCAGAAGAAAAGCATGGTGTTATACTTCTGATAAACCAGCAGTTGAAAACCGTGTGGACCACATTACTATTCTGACACACATAAGATTGCCTTGGTTTGGTTTCTAGGACATCGTCAATGATTTAGTCCCACGGGGATTACTCTCTTTATATTAAAATGTTAGCTCTGGGAAGACCTTTGAAATCACCCTCTCTAACTCCCTCATTCTGAAGTTGGGGAGCTGAAACCCAGAGAGAGAAATTTACTGTTCAAGGTCACATATCTAGTTAGTGGCAAAGCCAAGAAAGGAACATAAGTCTTTTAATTTCTTGATTTTCAAATTCTCTTGCCTCTGATCCAAGCTGCCTTCTAAAATTCCTTTTGTCTATATAGTCTTTCTTCTTCAACTGGCACTTTATGATGAAGTGTCTGGTTCTCTCATTTATCTTTTCTACACCTTTTTTTTGCCTCTCTAGATAAGGTCAGAGACTGTGTCATCATTTGGCATTACACACAGTGCTGACTATATCATAGAGGGCAATTTAATACATTTGCAGGTTACCTGATTGAGTATGCTAGAGTCCCACATTTGCATACCTAACCTTTCATGTTTTTAAATCTACAGTTTGAATTTGCATATTGGCCAGGTACATTTGGTTTTAAACTTCTCTAAAGAATAAGTAAAATCTTGTTCTTTCATACATTTATCATTATCAAATGTTCATTTGCCTGCTCAGCTTATCATAGAGGAAATTGCAGTCTGTGTAGTCTTGGATTTCTATTTCCATCTCTGCACAAAATGGATCCTAGAGTCTATCTACTTCCTACTAAATCCAGGACATCTCATTAGTGATGGATGACCTAATCCTTTTAATATGCCTTCCAAGAAGGCTTCCAAGAAGGAGGTGGGGACATAAGACAGGAGCAGAGTGGAGAAAACTATTGAAGTCTCTGAAAACACATTTTGGTTTTAGAAACAAGTGGGTCCTGGCTGTATGGGAACATGTTCCCCAGCATTTCAGGAAGACAGCCAGGATCTATCGTCCTTTTACTCTTGCGAATGCAAAATCCTTGCACTTTTCATTTGCTTCCATGTGACTATGACAGGATCTTTTGCCTTATTACCTGGACATACTTTTAATAACTCATAGAATCCTGCCCCCAGACTTTCATCTGGCACCAGAGAAAAGAACTGTTGCTGTCTCAGTTCCACTCTGACTGCTCGCCTCATTCCAGATTAGTGACAATTTCCTTTGGAACAAAGACCATCCCTAATCTATTTTTATTGTTGCTATTGTATATTTCCTGGCAGCCTGAGAACTAGATATTACTCTAATTGGTAACTGGATATTCCTCTAATTGGTCTCTAACTGGCCCATTGTAAGTGGTTATTTACAAAGACACACACATACACACACTTCACCCTCATGTACATTTCTATAGTTAGCATTTTAATTATCTACTTATGTTAATAAAGAAATGCCCAAGTCATGTGAATGGTTAAGTGCTTGGTTACTAACCAAAAGGTTGGCCATTGGAATCCATCCATAGATGACTTGGAGAAAGGCCTGGCAATCTACTCTGAAAAATCACCAAGATAACCCAATAGAGGGCAGTTCTACTCTGACTCACATGGGGTTGCCATAAGTTGGAATCGGGTCAAAGGCAACTGGATTTATTCATATAAGTAACTAGATGCATAAAGTTGTACAGCTTAAGGTCTGGGAGATCTGAATTGGAAATTGAAAATCAGGCAGAACTGAGTAAGCCTCGATTTTCCACTTATCTGTGTGATATTGAGCAAAAAGTTTAACTTCTCCGAGCCTCAGCTTCCTTATCCATCATTTAAAGACACAAATATCTCCAAATAGGGTTGTTGTGAAAACTAAAGGATTTAGAACATATAAAATGTTTAGCATTGTGCTTGGCACATAGTGAACCAACTTTCAGTAATTAGAAGCTTTCCTAGTATTGCTGGTGCTATTATTATAGAGCAATAAATTGTTCTTAGAAATTACAATAGTGATGGACAGAATCAGAACAAGAGTTTCTTCAGTGACTTTCTGATTTAGGAGAGGAAACAAAAGAAACTCTGGGAAACCTTGGAACTGCCTTGATGCTTTCCCCACCCTGTGGGTGGTATGACCAATTGAAAAGGCTAATTGAGCAGCAACCCCAGATAACTTTAGGGGATGATAAGTCTCCTGAGCATTATCTGGAAACTTTATCTTGCCAACAAAAATAAGCAGGGTCTCCAACAAAAAGAGTCTAAAATCTGGTCACTAAGCAGTGTTTTGAACAGCAAATACAGATGGACAGTAATATTTACGGTCAATTTACCAGAATCAGGTATCAGATGACCTCTGACACTAGCCATCACTTACTAAAGAGCTAATTAGCTGTAAAAATGAGGTGACAAGTCAATTGTATCAGCACAAAGGATGAATTTGTCATTTGGGATTTCACTGGTAGTAAGGCCTACCCTTACAGCTTCTGGGTGGCTACTTGGAGTACAAAAGAAGCTAACTTTCCCTTAGGGGAGGGAGGAGAGGGTAGCTAAGTGTCACAGAAACCCAGGAGTGCTCACTCTAGAGTAAGAATGTGATACCAATAATCACATCCTTTGCATCCAGAGATGCAAAGTCTTAACATGAAGGAACTGAGTGATTGTCCACCTCATCAGGACTGTTACTTAATAATGACTGTAAACATTGGCATTCATTGTTGTTGTTGTTGCTAGGTGCAAACAAGTCAGTTCCAACTCATAGTAATCCTGTGCACAACAGAACAAAACACTGCCTGGTCCAGATCCGTCCTTACAATCATTGCCATGCTGTCTTTGAGAACTAGCAAAAATGCTATTATTCACTATGTTGTCTCCTCATTTTGGCCAGCAGAACTAAATTTTGTTTTAATAAGAAGAAAATAATATCATTCATAACTCTTCCATTCCTAAATAAATTGCTAATATTTTGGTGTGTCCCTTCCTTACAAAATTTTTTTTGTTGTTGTTGTTGTTATCGTGTGCCACAGAGTTGTTTCCAACTCATAGCAACCCCATGCAATAGAATAGAACTACTCCATAGTGTTTTCTACGAGCTCTGGTAGCATAGTGGCTAAAAGCACTTGACTGCTAACCAGAAGGCTGGCGGTTCAAACCCACCAGCCACTCCTCGGAAGGAAGGTTGGGCAATCCTACTTCCGTAGTGATACTGCCTTGGAAACCCAAGGAGGGGTCACTATGAGTCGGGGCCGACTCGACGGCACATAACAACAACAACAACAACATAGTGTTTTCTAGGCTGTAATCTTTACAGCAGATCACCTGATCCTTCTCCTATGAAGCCACTAGATGGGTTTGAATTGCCAATCTAGCTATCACCAACCAACTACTCAATCATTGTGCCACCAGGGCTCCTTTAGAAAATAAAACTGGAATAAAATTTTATACACAGTTTATGATCTTTCTTAACTTTACCTTATAGCACAGAGCATATTCGCATTCTGCTAAATGGTATATTTATTGTTTTTTTAGTAATATGATTTTAAGCAATGTGATGATATTCCTTCATATGAACATACCATAATTTACCTAAGACATATGCTTCCAAGTTCTCCAGCTTTCAGAGGTCACCCTCTCTTTAATGTCAGAATAACAGTTGCCTAATTACCCTATCGGGAGCTCTGGTAGCATAGTACCTAAGGCACTTGACTCCTAGCCAGAATGCTGGCTGTTCAAACCCGCTAGCCACTCCTCAGAAGGAAGGTTGGGCAATCTACTTCCATAGTGATACTGCCTCAGAAACCCAAGGAGGGGTCACTATGAGTTGGGTCCAACTCGACGGCACATAACAACAACAATTAACCTATCAGATTTTCTTATCTAATATTTTCTGAGAATTCTCAAGGATGCCTGTATGTTCCTAAAAACATCTTGCCTATCATTTGTCACCACTGTTACCATTTCCTTTGCCCTCACTCTTGGCTAGTTCCTAACCAGTGTTCTGTGTTTTGGCACAGACCACCATTCAAAGACATCTGGGCCTCATATCACTTTAAAGTAACATAGCCACAACCAATCAAGCTTAGAGAAGAATAAAGATGAATAGAGAAGACAGGCTCCTTTATTCCTTGTCCTAATAGTAAACACAGTTTCAGTTTCCTCCCTTAACTCCCAGCTAAAATTAGGCTGCACCATTACACAGGATTATAATGAAAGCTTATGATTAAGCTCTCATTATAAGTTTAATGCAGAATAATTCACTACCAAGAGGACTCTCCACATGGAAGGAACTGCCAAGAGAAGGTTCAGTGTATCTTCATCTCCAAATGCCTGACCCTCTTCCTCATTTGCCTTCAGAGGAAAAGTGAAGCCTTCCCCCAGCCTTTTCTCCTGTCTCATTTCAAGACAGCCTGCTGTCTTCCCCAGAATTATTGAGAATGGAAACCACCCTTTTTTTTACTTTTTGATAAAACTGCCATCCCATCCTCATTCAGTGGATGTGGCCCAAACAAGGCAATCACAAGAGCTGGCCATATATTTCCACAGTCAAGATTATTTAGTCTTACATTATTTATGTTAAGTAGCACTGTGTCCAAAACAGATCAGCTATTTCACATCTTTCTTCTGCTAGAAGTCAACCTACAAGTCTCTCCTGGTCTTGCAACCTACTAATATCAAATATTTAGACCAAATTCACACATTCATATCTTAAGAAGTGCAAAAGTTTTGGAAAATCAGCCAATAAAATCATATTAGGAGGAAAATTTGCTACTCATTCTCTGCTAAAGATATACACAATTTGCAAATCTGGGACATTTTACTTATCAGTTTGAAATACCTGCATTCAAATTCACTGTAACTTCACAGGTTTCTTTCTGGGACAACTGAGAAAAATTCTATGTACATATGATGCCTATTTCTAAATGAAAACCACTAGTAATAAATGAATAATTTTTATGCAGCTCAAAAAATATTTCAAGACCCCTAGGGTACACACTGTTATACTTATTTAACCCATGGAACATTTGGAAAATCTGGAGACATTTTTGTCACAACTAGGGACAGTGCTACTGACGTCTAAGGGGTAGAGAGATTAGAGATGTCGCTAAACATCTTAACAATGCACAAGGCAGCTCCCACAAGATAGGATTTTCCACCCCAAAATGTCAATAGTGCCAAGGTTGAAAAAATTCTAATTTAACTTATACCTGATTTTAAAAGGAGCTCAGGTGGTAGAGTGGTTAAAGCATTCAGTTGTTAACCAAAATGTCAGTGGTTTGATTCCACCAGCTGCTCCCCGGGAGAGAGATGAAGCAGTCTGCTTCTTTAAAGATATTATTACAGCCTTTGAAACCCTATAGGGCAGCTCTACTCTGTCCTGTGTTGTCATTATGAGTTGGAATCAACTCAATGGCTGTAAGTTTGGGTTTTGGTTTTATATTTGAAGATTATGGTGTTTACTATTTTTCACTGCTATAAATAATACTGCAATGAATATCCTTGTGTATAAACCAACCATTTGATGTTGTTGTTGTTGTTATTGTTAGGTGTCATCCAATTGACTCCAACTTATAGGGACCTCGTGTCCAACAGAACAAAACATTCCTGGTCCTGCAATCCTCACAACTGTTCCTATATTTGAATCCATATTTGCAAGCACTGTGTTACTCCATCGTGTTGACATTCTTCCCCTTTTTGTTGATCCTCTACTTTACAAAGCATAATATCCTTCTGCAGGAACTGGCCCCTTCTGATAACATGTCTAAAATATAGGAGACAAAGTCTCACCATCCTCGCTTCTAAGGAGCCGTCTGGCTGCCCTTCTTCGAAAACAGATTTGTTCCTTCTTCTGGCAGTCCACTGTATATTATATATTCTTTGTCAATATCATAATTCAAAGGCATTAATTCTTCTTTTGGAGCTCTGGTAGTGTAGTGCCTAAGGCACTTGACTGCTAACCAGAAGGCTGGAGGTTCAAACCCACCAGCCACTCCTCGGAAGGAAGGTTGGGCAATCTACTTCCATAATGATACCACCTCAGAAACGCAAGGAGGGGTCACTATGAATTGAGTCCAACTCAACAGCACATAACAACAACAACAACAATTCTTCTTTGATGTCCCTTATTCATTGTCCAGCTTTCTCATGCCATGAGGCGATCAAAAATACCATGGATTGGGTCAGGCACATCTTAGTCCTCAAAGTGACATCTTTATTTTTTAACACTTTAAAAAGATCTTTTGCATCAGATTTCCCCATGCAATACATTGATTTCTTGACTGCTGCTTCCATGGGTGTTGATTGTGGATCCAAGTAAAATGAAATTCTTGACAACTTCTAAATTTCTTCTGTTTATCATGATGCTGTTTATTGATCTAGTTGTGAAGATTTTTGTTTTATGTTGAGGTGTGATTCATACTGAAGGCTGTCATCTTTGACCTTCTTCAGTAAGTGCTTAAAGTCCTCTTTGCTTCTGCATGTAAGGTTGTGTCATCTGCATGTCAGTAGTAGCAGTGATCTTCATATCATTTCTTAAAGTACTGTCTATTCATTTTTCTTATTGTAATGAGCATTTTACAATTTCTTGTCATCTTATTTGAATATCTTTTTGAAATAGAGTAAAAGCAATATGTCTATGAACAAGCAAAGTCACAAGCATTTCAAAGTGGTGGAGACCTCAGTATCTCCCAGAGTTAACCTTGGTTCCATACTAATATTCCTTTCATATTTCCTCCATTCCTCTTAAGTGCTGCCCTAGGTAAGAAAATATTTTCATCACAACAGCTGATATAAACAACCTGGTTTAAACAGAAAAAGGTGACTGTAATAAACTTGTCTTGTGTTTAAAAATAGAAAGTTTTAAATTTTATGGGAATTTATATAGCCATGAAGCAGCCTTTTCTACTAGGAAATATTTAACATTGTTCATTTTAGAAATGTCCAGAAAAGATAGTTAAATTGAGATGTTGTTGTTGTTGTTATGTGCCTTCAAATCAGACACAACTCATAGTGACCCCTCCTTGGGTTTCCAAAGCAGTATCACTATGGAAGTAGATTGCCCAGCCTTCCTTCTGAGGAGTGTCTGGTGGGTTTGAACTGCCAGCCTTCCGGTTAGCAGTCAAGTGCCTTAGGCACTATGTTACCAGAGCTCCTAAATTGAGATAGGAACCTCAATACTTATGACCTTATCTATCTTTTTTCTATCATCTCTTATGAAAACATTACTGCTCAGGTATGGTCATAGTCTTTAGGAGGTAGTGGGCTTCATGTACATTAAAGGAAACTTCTTTCTATTCATTAAATATTTACTAATTACCTATTGCTCTGATCTGATTAAGTCAGTCAGAGGTAACTGTGTGAGGCCGATGACTGGATTTCAGCTCTTGGAGCTAAGCAAAGAATCTCTGGTTCAGTCAAAATCCTACTTTTACCTCCTACAGCCTTGGCTTCTGCTGGGGCCTGGAAGAAGTCAGATTCCTGGGAAGCATCTCATAGGTTTCTTTTTCATGCTTTGATGGAAATGTCAGAATACACCTCAGGGTTTTGTGTCCGAGGTATTACCTAACGCTATGAACAACAACAAAAAAATAATAATAATAAGCAGTCCAGAACATAGAGGGTGAAAACTAAAATGGCTAACTGAAAATTTAATTAAAAAAAAAAATAATACACACATATCTAACTTCTAACAGAACACAAAATAAAATTAACCCAGGGAGAATAGGAAGGAGAATGAAAACCTAATGAAAAGCAATCATTTTTATCCTGATCCTCTCAGTAATATTTAAAACATTTCCTTTAATGTTTTAAAATTGAGATAGGGACCTAGATTTTATGTATTACATTACCCACCAGAATAATACAGACATCACTGAAATAAAATCAAACAGTGGTTCAAGAAGCACAATTTAAAAGGCAAATGAGAATGTGCTAGAATCTCAGGGGGCAAAAATCAGTAGTCAATTTCTTAAAGTCATCCACAACATTGAAAACAGCCATGTAATAGCAGCAACTCTTTGTGACACAGCTTAATTGCTCATTTTATAGTACATTCCAGGCACCATCTTGCTGCTGTCATTGGATTGCCCCAAGAAATTACCTTTAGAGGGACCTGATAGCTCCAGAATGCCAGTGAATTCCACTTTAAGAAATATTGGTATAGGTGAATTGACTAAAAACTAATAGACATTAGTGGTTTTATTTTACTTCATTAAGTATTTTCTTTAAGTAACAGCCACTGTGTCTAAATGTTTCTTTACTATGCTTTAAGCCTCCAATTTCATAGATAGGTACTCTAAGGACTGACTAAAAATGAGTTGAAACTGAAACTGAAGCACTTCAGAAGATATAATTACATTAAATTTACTCTGTTTTGGAAAAATGCCAAAGGTTTAAAAACAAATACTGCTATTTCCTTCTCCCTCAATACCTGCTAGTCAAAATGACAGAAGAGTTTAACAGAAGATGTTACTACTCCTAAAAGACCTGTTATCACAGAATCACAAAGCTAACCTTAAGATGTGTCCTTAAGATGTAGCTTATTTTATAATCTCAAGTCCAGAAAGTTCAAGTCATTTGTCATCAGGTAACCAGATTTTCAGGCCATTTATCATAGCATTTATATATTTATATTCAGATTACAAAACAAACAATATGCTTATTTGTTCAGGAAATTTTGGAAAATGCAGAAAAGCACAAATAAAGCAAAAATTGTGCATAATTCATGTTCCCAAAGATAATTACTATTAACATTCTGATTAATTTCCTTTACATTTTTTACAAAATTGAAACACCTATAGATACTGTTTGGTGATCTGCTTTTGTTCTCATGTAATAATGTACACTCTCTGTACTTTTTCATGACATTAAAGATTATTTTCCTGTTTTCCTTAAAAGCTACATAGTATTTCAGAATATGAATATACAATAAAATATTTAATCTGTCCCCTATTATAACACATCTAGGATATTTAAAGGAGCTCTGGTGGCATAGTGCCTAAAGCATTTGACTGCTAGCCAGAAGGTTAGCAGTTCAAACCCACCAATCACTCCATGGAAGAAATACTGTGCAATCTACTTCTGTAAAGATTTATCACCTCAGAAACACAAAGGGGATCACTATTAGTTGGAATCGACATGATGGCAGTGAGAGAGGTTTCTTATTTATTTATTTTTTTTTTGAAAGTTATTTTAAATTCTTTATTATTAGAAATACTGTCTTGGGGGAGTTCCAGTAAGGTGACAGACTAGGCAGAAAGACTGCACAGACCCTCTTCAACAAAGAAAAGGGAAACCAATTAACACAGACACAAAAGATAATCCTGGACCCCTGAGGCTTGAAGGGAAGGATATAGAAGTGGACTAAACCCCAACTAGTAGAAGAATTTGCGTGAAAATATCAAAAAAGGAGACAGACGGAGCTGCGGTCTGGCAGCGATCCTGAGCCATCCTAATGGCACAGCACAGACAGCTTTGAGAGTGCCAAATAGTGGTAGGACCTAAGAATTAACCTAAAAATCAGCCCTGCTAGCCAGGGACTGCATAGAGGACTGCTCTGGTGGCTGGGGAATAAATGGAGAAGGTGAAGAGAAAGGCAGGCTGAGCTGTGGACTTTTGCCGGTCCAGAGAGTGCCGCCATTTTGAATGTTTAAAAGCAGCTTGACTATTTTGGATATTTAAAAGACAGCGCTCTTGCAGATTCCTGGGGCTTAAGAACATGTTCTGCTTTCCAGCAACCCCAAAGACACTCCAGACTCGCAAGACTGAAGAGGTACAACATTCCTCTTTTTACTCTTATACCCCACACCTGCTTGGTGAATGGAGGTGCAGCCATTCCCCACTCCCACCCACCTTCTGGGCCCACAGGAACTCCATCACAGTCTGTGTGCTCAGACGGAGCCTGGGTGCCCTGCCCTGTCCTCCACCAATTCTTGTTTCTTTTCTCTTTATTTATTTATTTTTATTTTTCACTTTTTTTTCCTGGTGATTAGTTTGCTTGTATTTGTCTGTTTTAAAACAACTATTATTATTAATACTTTTGTACTTTTTTTATTATTATTCTTAATCTTCCCCTCCCAGGTCCTAGTTTTCAGCACTTTTTCTTTTCCCTGTTCCTGGTTGATTTTTTTTTTTTTTTTTTTTTAAGTTGTGTTTGTTTTTATTTTTTCCCCCTTTTTTTCTCATGGTTAACAAAGTTGCTTGTTATTCTTTTTGCATTTTTCCCATTTTTTTTCCTTCATTATTCTCCTCTTCTACTTTTTTACTCTTAGTGCCCTATCCCCAGATATTGCAGGTTTTCTTGTCCTTTCTTCTTTTTCCTTTTTCTCTTTTTTTGGTTACTGTTCCTGTGTGATTACATGGTGTGTTTTTTTGTCCATGTGCTATCAGTTTTTTTATAGTTATTCATTGTAATTTGTGTCTAACTGACGGAGACAACAACAGTCCCCATAGGACACAATTACACCCACAGCTCCTGCAATTTCACTTACTGATTGAGAGCCACTTCCACCTTCTCCACCAACAGGCCAACAATAAAACACCACCAAGAAGAGCTTGAATCACCCTTGGCTGCTCTTTACAAACACTTAACAGAGATCTAAATACAATAACACCATGATGCCTCAGAGACAACAGACCATCATAGTCCACACAAAGAAGCAGGATAAAGTGGTAGAAAGAAGGGATCAGGTTACAAACCCAGAACACATCCTTGAGGAAGAAGCAGCATTGGAACTCTCTGATAAGGAATTCAAAAGAATTATCTTTAGGTATTTTCAAAGGATTGTGACACAACAAAATGACAGCAACAAATTCAAACTCATCAATAATTACCCTTAATGTTAATGGATTAAATGCATGACTCAAGAGACGGGGAGAGTTGCAGATTGGATAAGAAAACAAAACCCATCAATATGCTACCTGCAAGAGACACACCTTAGAGATAAAGACAAAAA
>NW_006921759.1:507349-511538 GCF_000298275.1 Orycteropus afer afer
AAAAAAAAAAAAAGAAAGAAAGAAATACTGTCTTGGGTTCATTTCCACTTCTGGTTTAAATGACCAAATGCTTTAAAATGCTAAATCCACTTCCCCAAAATTGTGCCAATAATGACTTTCATCACACTATCATCAACAATAGTTATTGTTACTTTTGAAACTTTTTCCTAACTGATAAGCAAAGCAAATGATAGTTTATTGATTTGCATTTATTTAATTATAAAACTCAATTTGATTTTCTGTAAGTTTATGGGTCATTTGAACTTTATCTTTTCACAATTGTCCAAGGGCAATCTATCTGCTTTCCAAGTTATTGTATGTGCAAAGAATTAGTGTTGGTTGTGTATTCATGTGTGTGTTTTGTTTGTTTTTAGTATTACATTCCATGGTTTCTCTAATAACTAAAACATGGATAGTCACTTTATAATGAAAAAGTTAAGTAATTATACATACATATTCATTAATGGCAAAGCAGGGCCTAGGAATAGAACTTCTCACCTTACGAACAATATCTGATCATCCTTAATTTTGGTCCTTAAAACTTCAAAATAAATAACTTTCAACAAATCAATAAGTCTGCTTTACTCTTTGGAGAAATTTTACCCACTACCCGGAACCTTCCTGCACTCCAGAAAATAAAAAAACCTATATGCTAATAAGTTATATATCCCATTGCAAGTGAAATTTTTAGTGGTTATTGCACAAAATAATCTTATTGTTGCTCTTAGGGGAAAGCTAACAACTCTTATGGGTTTTCTCTCCTTCAAATATAAATTCAGGAAAAGTGTGTTTCAACACCACCTGAGGTCACACATATATTGCTTTGACCATTCTTGCCAGTCACCAGCAAGATTCAATGTGACTGAAATAGTTCTCAGGAGTTCAAGGGGAGGCTGGGCAGCCAGCCAAACTCCAAAGAAACCTTCACACTACATAAGGTATTTCACTTTCCTTTTTCCCTCTGGTTCTTTTAGAAGCTTTTATGTTGTTTTATGATGTGACTCTTCTCTGCCATTCTGTATTTTTCTGAGCAGTGAACAGGAAAGACATAGTGTGTCATATATTCTAAATAAATATAGCTATTTCTTAGATCTAAAAGACTGAGGCACAAAAGGAAAGACACCATCATTATTTAAAAACACAAACAAACCTGAACCAAAGAACATTTAACTGGCAGCTTTGTTCTAGTGGAAGTGTCTCTTTATCTTAGCACAGTGGAAGGATGACATGCAGGTGGTGGGCAAATTTGTAATAATAGCTCTATGGGACATGCTAAAAATCCAAGATAAAAAATAATAAAGGATAAGATTTCTCTATTGAAGTTTCTCTGGGCACTATTGCCCATAGATCTTGATACCTTACCTGGAAGAGTATATTGGGTAGAATTACCCCAGAGCTCAAATAATATGTTTCTCCCCTTATTGCCTCAGAAAGCAAAATTAAGGGGGTAGGGAGGAGAAGAGGGTGGAGTCACCAACTTCATTCCCTTGTCACAAGTTTTTAACCCTCTCTTCCTTGCTTCTCTTTATACTCTCCCAGTCACATATAGTATTGACTATATAAGGTGGAAAATCAGGAAATAAATGTGTCTTTTACAAAACATTATATGAGACTGGTGATTGTAAAATGACAAAACAAAATTTTTAATAATTATTGTATATGGACATTGTATGATTTCATAAAATTTGTGCATTAATTTTTCACTTAATAATTTGTAAATAATTTCATGTAATTAAGATCTTCTTTGAGCAGACAATGTTTTGTTGTGCTCTACATAAGGTTACTCTGGGTTTGAGATAACTCAATGACAACTAACAACAACAAAGCAGAAAATGAAAGTAGAAAATTCAGGTTATATTTGAGATAAAAGTATTACTTTTAGTGAGGAATGTTCATACAAATACAACCATCCAGGATACAATAGGGAGGGAAAGTCACTTGTGACTCAAAATTACCTCAGGTTTTCATAGTACTTTCATGGATCTAAAACTCACTGCTATGGAGTCGGATCCGACACATAGCGAACCCTCCTTGGGTTTCCGAGGTGGTATCATTATGGAAGTAAATTGCCTTAATTGCTTTTCCAACATGGCTTCTAATAGAGGAGAACTGTATAGGCTGGCAAATCTCTCAGAAAGAATTGTAAATCTTTCTTAATGACTTCTTCAATAAGGGAAAGTGAGGAGGCAGTTTTTCCAAATGCAGGTGCCTTTGTCTAGGCCAGGGCAGACAGAATTAAGGAATATTTGCTGTCTAAGTCTTCTTTCCCAAACTCATTTGTAAAGTTTTATGGCAAGAAAACTTATGCTTTCCTCATGCTGTTGGGCTTTCAGGTGATTTTTCTACACAGAAAAGAAACCTCTGGCATTTTTTTACAATTCAACCAGTTGTTGCTTGGCTGCACTGTCAAGCAGGCCTAGCAGATCCTCTTGAATGGAAAGTCCAAGACCCCCACAGACTTTGCCTGCACTAATGAACTAAGAAGATTCCACTGGGCCCCAGCAAGGCAGCAGGGGGCACATAAAATCCCATGGAGATGGGACCAGGTTGTGGCCATAAAGAATCAACTTGTCTTAGCAGGTGTTGTAAGTTCCAACATCTGCTGCCCATATAAAACAAAGTGGCTAATGGACGGTGTGAAAATGTAAATACATCATTAAGAATTATTTTGTACTCTTCATAGTATTGGCCATACCAAGGTTTGGTGGGTTTTCTGTTGCCTTTTATATTAAGCAAATTTTAGATGTTTTTGTTTTGTTTTGTTTTAGTCCGTAACAGTCAGATCATTACAAACCAAAGTTATTTCAAAATAGTAATATCCAGAAGTGATAGACTAGAATGTCTTAAACCAGAGCATATCATAAAGCAATAATTGTGGTGAAACCAATACAATTTGTCTTCCAATAGAAGACCCAGCCAAACAAGGATATTGCTTATACTGATGCTAGTGATACTTGAAAGAAAACACAATAACAAAAGTCCATTGTTAGTTTCTTATAGAGTAATCTAGGGTAGTGGTTAATTAAGGACCAAGGTTTCAGAGTCAGAAGGACATGAGTTCAAATCCCCAATCAATTATCCACCAGAACTTGTATAAACATGAGCAGGGCATGTAATTTCTTGGAGATTCATTTCCCCTTCTACTTAAAATGGGAATAAAAATACCTTCCTTACAGAACTGTGGGGTGATTAGATTAAAATAATGTTTGTAAACACAGAATAGTACCTAAAATAAAGTAAGCATTTAATAAACAATAGCTTATTAGTAGTCATAGTATTGTTCTTACTAGCATTATTATTATTGACTATTTATTTATACCATAATTTATCTCAAAATATGTTTAAAGTGGTCTAAATATGTAAAGAAAAACAGCAAAATATCACAAGCCAGTAATAAATAAAAAAGAAAAGGGACACAAATAAGGGGATTATTTTTCTCCAATAAATCTATTTCTACCCTACAGTATAATCACAAAAAAAATAAATAATGTGTATTTCTTCATGAACTACCCGTCAAATACATAGCAACTACAACCAAGGCACAACTTAGCAACACAAAAAAGGACCCTTGGGAAGACTAAAATCTTCGTTTTTATTTCACTTAAATTCACAGACTATTGCTCTTGCTCCTGTGAAAATATCAGTTATCAGGCAATAGGCTACTATAAACTTTAGTGGCTGGGGCAGAAGTACCAAGCAGCAGAATAATATGACCTCAGTAAGAGCCATCCGAATTTCTTTTTTAGTTTGCAATTAAATTTGATTTTTTTTCTCTAGTCCTTCACTGATCCTATGCTTATTAGGGTATGCAACACTAGACTGTTATTTAGTGAGACCTCAAAAATAAGATCCCACAACAAATTTTATTTTAGAAAAGATAGGCCACACCATTTTTAGTGTCAGATCTCTAGAAAGGTGAAACAGCATGCAAATTTACTCACATCTATTGATGTGCACTGAACACTTTCCCTTGTTACCCTCTCGAGAGGGACCGGGTCTCCAGGAGCAAGGTAGGCACGGGCATAGCACAGAGTAGCAGGCCGGAAGAGCAGGAGAAAGGGGTAAAACCCAGTCACTAGTGCTCAGACGGCTCCCTTGTTACCCTCCCAAGAGGGACCGGGTCTCTGGGAGCAAGGTAAGCACGGGCGTGGCACAGAGTAGCAGGCCGGAAGAGCAGGAGAAAGGGGTA
>NW_006921759.1:514883-516391 GCF_000298275.1 Orycteropus afer afer
ATTTCTAAATATTAATTATGTCTTGCAATACCTCCTCCAGTAATTATTTTTTGCTATAAATTTGGAGTTTCTATCCAGCAAGCTCTAGGATTTACATTTTAAAGACTTATAGGAGATGGGAGTTTAGTCAATAAGCATAAAGAATTGGTCTCCTATTGAGGTAGCCTTTAATTTCAGATGCTCAAAGTATAAGTTTATTCTGACAGATGAAAATTGAGAAGACTATACCAGTGAGATGGGGGGAAAAAAAGTTTCCTCTTGAATGCCAACCCCAGTTGAATGGCTATGGTTCCCTGAAGCCCTTTGTGGGAAAGTATCCTGGGACACTGTTGAAGCTCAATGGGAAAGAATTTTGCAACCAACTAGTGACATCTGTCATGAGCAGAGGAACAAGGAAGTGGGACATAATGGCAGGTATTTACACTCCTTGTTATATTCATTGAGCCTACAAATAACAGACATCAATTTAAAGCCATGCAGAGTTACTCAGTAGGATTTCAAACACAAGGCCAAGCAATTCCCTCAAAACTGTAGACCTCTGCCTCTCTTTTTAGCTGCCATTACCAGTAAAGAGCAGTACAGATGAATCCTGGTGTTCAGCCAAAAGATTTCATTGAAATTATGATGAACATAACTAGTTACCCTGGGAAAACACCACAAGGTGGACAGATAGTGAAGTTTAAGAAGGGAAGAGGTCATTACTTTATCTGTCAAATCTGTTTCATTTTTAAAGAGTAGAGAATATCACAGAATGTATCTTTGGCAACTGAAGCAAAAAAGATTCACATTGGTCATGTAGAATTAGTCCTAAAAAGAAATGTTTCCTTTTCAGCAAATATATCACTGCTTCCCACATCAATCTGAGCTAGCCTGACAATGTCTGTAATCACAAGCAGTGAGTATCTCGTCTCCTCATTGGCCAGCACTTAGAGTAACTATGGAGTCTAGTTTACAGCTTATATTCAGCCTAGGAAGCTTCCCTGATGCTCCTAAGAGCCATAAAGATTGGATGCAAAATTTCTGCCCCCTTTTACTTCAGTACAATCTCTGTATGTCTCAGCTCATAGCAAAGTTTTCCTTTGTTTTAACAGGGTGGGAGACAAGAGTGTTAGGCCAGCCTTATGATCAAAATGAAATCTTGCGATTTCAAAATAATCATTAAAGGTTTGATTTCCATTCTTATTCAAAATTTATTTCTGACAAAAAAGCTATAAAATAATTTAGGGGACATTAGGTGAAATTTGAATATGGACACATATTGAATGACACTGTAAAATTATTAATTTTCTTAGCTGTGATAATGGTATTGCATTATACAGTAGAAAGACATTTTTAATTTTTTTAATAGGTGGGTGCTGAAGTTTTTAGGAGTAAAGTATCATGATATCTGTAACTTTTTAATACTGCAGCAAAAAATATACATTTGTGTACTAAAAAAAAAAAAAAAACCCACTGCCATCAAGTTGATTCTGAAACCTTCCTTCTGAAGAGTGGCTGGTGGGTTTGAA
>NW_006921759.1:516766-518986 GCF_000298275.1 Orycteropus afer afer
AACTCACTGCCATTGTGTCACTTCTGACTCATAGCGACCCCATTGGGATTCTGAGACTGTAAATCTTTATGGAAGTAGATTGCACAGTCTTCCTTTCATGGAACAGCTGGTGGGTTAGCAGTAACATGTCTTATACACTACACCACCAGAGCTCAGAGTGTGCAATAGTATTATGAAATAATTTGAAATGTTGAGAGAACTAACTAAATGTGACACAGAGATACGAAGCAAGCACCTACTGTTGGAAAAATGGTACTGATAGACTTGCTTGATGTAAGGTTATCACAAACCTTCGATTTGTAAAAAACACATTACCTACAAAGTACAATAAAGCAAAGTACAATAAAATGAGGTGTCTCCATATTCAACGTTTGAAATTTTGCAAATAAATATTGATGGAGAATTTTAAATGTGCTCTTGAAATTCAGAGTACAGTTCAAGGCTCACAGTATCATTTAATTAGCTAATTAATTTAGTAAGTGAAAAATATTTGTTGAGCATCTACTCGATTCCAGTGCTATGCTAGGTATTCATAATAATGAACATAACAGACACCATCTCTGACCTCATAAAGTTTGCAGCCCAGTGAAAGGATACATAAATAACTAGGCAATACTATATGAGCTGTGATGGAAAATATAGGATGAAATATATAGGAAATGCATAGGATGGGTACCTAATCCAGGTTAGAATAGTCAAGAATACATCCCAGAAGATAGGGAAAAAAAAGACTGAGACCTGAAGAAAGAATAGGAGCCAGACAAGTAAAAAGAGAAGAAAAGCATCCCAGGACAATGAGTGGATTGAAGGCCTAAAGGTGAAATACTAGACTAGTGACTACAATTCAAAATACCTACAGAAGCCAGACAAGGAGCACAAATGAATGAAAACAGGAAAGAGTTTTATTTAAAGAAAGCTGTCCACTCTATAGAGGGGACTGTTGCTTAACTCCAGTCAAGAGCAAGCCATGTTGGAATGAGAAAACCAATGACCAAAAAGGTTAAAAGCAATCACCTCTGTTTGTAGATAAATCCCAGTCAAGGGCAGTTTCCATTCTGCTATCCTTGCTTTGAAGATACAATCCTTTCCTAAAGGGGATGGGGGGCAACCAAAATTTTGTTCAAGGCATTAAAAACTTATCAGGTTCTTTTCATACACACAAACCAACATGAATTCATAAACAAAACGAGCTCAGCATAGAAAATTATATGGAACAAAGAAATCGACACCACAAATAAGCACATAACAAAAATGACAGCAACAAATTCATATTTGCCGATAATTACATATCCGGCAAGGGACTTATCTCTAAGATTTATGCGGAAGAGTGGATGACCAAACTATGCTACATACACATAATGGAATGCTTTGCAACACTAAAGAATAATGTAGAGCCTACAAAATACCACATAATATGGATGAACTTGGAAGACATTATACTGAGTGAAATAAATCAATCAGAAGGACAAATATAGTATCAGTTTGTTGTTCTGGAGGGCCAAGGAAAGGTTTATATATGGAGGGAAACTTTCTTTGTTGGTTGCAAGGGGTAGGAGGGGAGGGGAGGAAAAACTGCAAAAAAAAAAAAAAAATGCATTGACCCATGTCACTTTAGTTTTGTGTATTTCACTGTACATAAATTATATTTCAATAAAATGCATTTTAAAAAAAATAATCAGAGAAAAAAAAAGAAGGAAAGTAAGAAAGAACAAGGGATTTGAATTGACATTTCACCAAAGAGGATATCCAAATGATCAACAAAAAACATGAAAAGATGTTCAATGTCTTCCACTAACCAAAAACCAAAGTCACTACTATTGAGTGAGTTCTAACTCATAGAGACCCCTCCTTGGGTTTCCAAGGCAGTATCTCTACAGAAGTTGATTGCCCTTCTTCCTTATGAGGAGTGGCTCATGGGTTTGAACTGCCAGCCTTCTGGTTAGCAGCCAAATATCTCAGGTACTATGCTATCAGAGATCAATACCTTAGCCATCAGAATGATATAAATCAAAACCATAATGCAATAATTCTTCACTCCCACCAGAATGACTAAAATACAAAAGAAAAAAAAAAGGAAAGTAAATGTTGGTGAGGATGTGGAGAAATTGGAACGCTTATACATTGATGGTGGGAATACAAAATGGTAGTCACTATGGAAAATAGTGTGGCAATTCCTCAAAAAATTAAAAATATAACTACTATATAACCTACTATATATAT
>NW_006921759.1:525411-530379 GCF_000298275.1 Orycteropus afer afer
AACTAACAGATCTGTCCTGGAGGAAGTGCAGCCAGAATGCTCCTTGGAAGCAAGAATGGCCAGACTTCGTCTCACCTATTTTGGTCATGTTGTAGGAAGGGACCATTCTCTGGAGAAGGATGTCATGCTTGGTAGGGTGGAGGGTCGACGAAAGAGGGGGAGGCCTTCAACGAGATGGATTGATACGGTGGCTGCGATTATTGGATCAATTATAGCAGGGATTGTGGGGTTGGCACGGGATCGGGCAGTATTTCATTCTGCTGTACATGGGGTCGCTATGAATCGGAAACGACTCGACGGCACTTAACAACAACAATAACATGTGTGTATATATTTTAAACCCACTTGAATTGAAAGTGAATAATGAAGAAATGAATAAAGTGAATAATAATGACCATGACTACTACCCAGGAACAGGTCAGTACCTGTACTCATGGAATCTAGGGCTTTCCCACTATGCATATTTTTTGTTTTGTTTTTTAAAAAATTAGAGCGAGAGTCACAGGGACATGGTAGATTTTAAATCTTTAATATTCTCAATTGAACTGATGGTCATTCTAAAGCTAATTAAACATAATAATGTAGCAAAACAATGAAAGAGCTGACCATTCTGCTTTGTTTGCCTAAACATAGCCAGATGGATGCCGACTCACATTGGAGACTTGAGAAATAAAAGCCCCAACTTTCTTTCTATTTTTGCTGTAGACAGAGGAGGAGAAAGACAATGGGGAGGAGTTTTAGAAGAGAAAATTTCTTCAGAAAATATTGTAATTAATACGGTGTTTGACCTTTTGGAAATAAATAAATTAGTCTAAACAGTTATGAGATATCCTTTTTCTATGGCTCAGTAGAGGTTAACATTAATAGATTCGAAGGTGTTTGGCAGGGAGTCTGGGAGACTTGAAGTTCTGCAAAATCCATAACAGCCTCTTGTGCCTAGAAAGACACCAAGACATATATGAAGACCTAAGTTGCCAGCTTTATAATTGGAACCCTTGAAGAGAGTTCCCCCATTTCCAATCTTGAAACACATCTCTCAGTGCCCTATTTTATTCTATTATGGGGCCTGAGAAGAAGCCTGACTGCTAATTCGCAGCTCTAGCCCTTTGAAGTGCCATTGATATTCCAAACTTGTGGAGCCTCCCGCATCATAATGGAATCTTCAACCCGCCCTGGGCCATACTACAAATAAACTTGCTTCAGCAAACCTGTGAGGCAGCCCTGCACACCAACACCAGCCAACCTCTGAGAAGGGCTGGAGCAGCATAAGCTTGCAAAGGAAAATAAAATCCTCAGCATGAAGCCTCAAACAAGAAAAACAGTGAGATATTTAAACCTGACCATTTCTTTTTAAAGACTTGGGTGTTCTTCAGAAAGGGAATTTCCCTCCCATCTCAGAAGGGTCCAAAGTGTTACTCATATTATTTACAGAGCTTTGAAGTGTGTCTCCAAAGTTTGAGTTCAACTCTGAGGAATGTGAGGGTCAAATCATTTTCCCTTTCTGATGAAGGAAGGCTGTGAATTTAATACCACAATCTATTCAAAACAAGGAAATACACTGAGGTACTCTCCACCATTAATGCACAACAACAACAAGCACAACAGTAGACAGTTGGAACCAAATCATACTCCAAAGAGTTTATATGGTTTGGCCAACAGTGGCGATAGATTTAATGAGCCTTTTGGCTGATCCATTCCTACCAGCCTCAGCACCTGTAAAGCACAAGACACTTTGCTTCTAATAATAGAAATTGACTTAATTTATTTAAACAATGTTTGAGTCATCATTTTCTAAAAGTAAAATAACTAAAGATATATTCCTATACTATGTGTATATTTTATGAAAACTTGAAGTTAGATAGCACATCTGGGGAATCTGGCTTATTCTGGTAACCCTCCAGATGACCTCTCTTTTAAAGAGTGGCCTTTCTAGCTTTATTATCTTAACAAGAACCCCCATTTATATAGCTGCTTTCTTTATGGAGCTTGAAGAGCTGTATTGACCTTGGACTGCCCTTCATGCATAGGAGATGTTCTCTGCCTGCCCACAGAGTTAGTGAGCCAGTCAAAGACTAGGAATGAAAATCTCAATGGCAGGCAGCCAGTGCTGAGGGTACGTCAAGAACTGCTCTGTCAGCTAGAATGATATGGGAAGATTTTGGTCTACAGGACCCAGCAAAATGGTACCACTGCACACTTCAATCTACCAGGGGTCCAATGTTCTAAGTCAAATCTATGTTTTGTCACTTAAAGGTTGGAAGCCTTAAGCACAGAGATTAAATTCATATCATCTTCATTTATCCATCTGTAAAATTGAATTATTAATACCTAACCACCAGCTACCATTGAGTCAATTCTGACTAACAGCAATTCTATGTGAATCATGGTAGAACTGTGTTCCACAGGGTTTTCAGTAACTGAAACTCCTTCCTCTGGATGCCCATAGGAGAACTCTGGATGATGCAAAAATTTAACATGTTCAGCTGCTAACCAAACGGTTGGAGGTTTGAGTCCACCCATAGGTGCCTTGGAGGTAAAGCCTGGCAATCCACTTCTGAAAAATCAGCCATTGAAAATCAGAGCACAGTTCTGTTCTGACACACACGCGGTCACCACAAGTTGGGGTCTACACCACAACAACTAATGGGCTTTTTGGTTGATGTTGTTTAGACTTGATTAGGGCCCACTCTATTCCAGTGTGACCTCATGTTAACTGATAACAACCTCAAAGATCCTATTTCCAAACCAAGTCACATTCATAGGTATCAGGGGTTAAAAAACTTCAACATGAGACCAACACATGATGGCATTGGCTAACACACTCTACCAAAATTCCTCTTCAACAGAGACCAAGAAAAACTGAGTGAAACAGATAGAAATAATGATTCTGGAATTCTGAGCATCTAATGAGAAAATTAGATGCTAATCTAATTATAAGGGGGCAGGCCAGGTAAGTGAGCCAGGCATTCAGGGCAGGTGGGTATTGGAACAGCTATGGGAGGCCAGGAAGTAAGTGGAGCAGTTTGGAACAAATAAAGGAGACAAACTTGTCTGTTAGTTTGTCATACTGTGGTGGCGTGCATGTTTCTGTGAAGCTGGAAATTATGCCACCAGTGTTTCAAACGCCAGCACGATTACCCGTGGTGGGCAGGTTTCAGTGGAGCTTCCAGACTAAGACAGACTCGGAAGAAGGAAGAGGTCATCAGCTTCTCAAAGAATTAGAGAGTGAAACCTAATTAATAGTGGTGAAATCCTTCTGATATATTACTGGAAAATGTTATGACTGGCCCTGAAACATCAATATAGTGCAGGGATGAGCCCCTCAGGTCAGAGGGCACTCAAGATACTACTGGAGAAGAGCTGCCTCCTCAGAGTAGAACTGATCTTAATGATATGGGTAGATTAAACTTTTGGGATTTCCATTTGCATATGTGGCATGTCTCAAGATGAGAAGAAACAGCTGCAAACATCTATTAATAATCAGAACAAGGAATGCATGAAGTATGAATCTAGGAAAATTGGAAGTTGTCAAAAATGAAATGGAAAGATTGATATCCTAGGTATTAGTAAGCTGAAGTGGACTGTTTTTGGACATTTTGAATCAGATATGATCTATTATGCCAGAAATGACAAATTAAAGAGGAACGGTGTGGCATTAGTCATCACAAAGAATGCATCAAGATCTATCCTGAAGTACAATGCTGGCAGTGATAGGATAATATCCATATGCCAACAAGGAAGACCAGTTAATTCTTCTATTATTCAAATTTATGTGCCAATCACCAAAGTCAAAGATGAGAATACTGAAAATTTTTAACAACTTCTGCAGTCTGAAATTTATTGCACATGCAATCAAGATGTGTTAATTATCACTGGTGACTGGAATGCAAAAGTTGGAAGCTAAGAAGAATCACCAGTAGTTGGCAAATATGGTCTCAGTGATAGAAATAACACAGGAAATCGCATGATAGAATTTTACAAGTGCCTAAGGCACTTGACTGCTAACCAGAAGGCTGGTAGTTCAAATCCACCAGCCACTTCTCAGAAGGAAGGTTGGACAATCTACTTCCGTAGTGATACTGCCTCAGAAACCCAAGGAGGGGTCCCTATGAATCAGGTCCAACTCCATGGCATATAACAATGACAATGACTTACTTGTTGCAAATACCTTTTTTCAACAACACAAATGGTGGCTATACATGTGGACTTTACCAGATGGAGTACAGGAATCTTACTGATTACATCTGTGACAAGAGCTAATGGAGAAGCTCAGTATCTTCAGACAAAACAAGGCTAGGAGCTGGTGGAACAGACCATCAACTGCTCATATACAACTTCAAGTTGAAGGAATTGGCAAAAAACAAAGCTCTAGGAATTGATGGAATACCCATTGAGATGTTTCAACAAATGGATGCCGTGCTGGAGGAAAGTGCTTATCCACCAGAGCATATGCCCCTAGAAGTGAAAGGAGCTTGTCATGAGTGGGGACCTCTGAGAGAAATGGCTTCAAGAGTGTGCCTCTTGTCTTAGGATGAGAAAGATCAACCAGTAACGTAAGCTCAGAAAGGGAGAGCCATAGTCCCTGGTTCTCTGTGTTTGGAATAGGTTGCTGGGGGTGGCTAGGCTATAAAGGAGGTAGCTGGGGATCTGGAAGGTACTTTCCTAGCCATCAGTTTGGTGGTGGCAGGAAGAGGTTTTGCCTCTATTTACAGGGAAGCTGTATTTTTAGATCAAAAGAGTGTGCTTCTAGAGCTGGCACTGTGAATTCGGGCTTCTAGTCTCCTAAACCTTAAAAGAATACATTCCTGTTTGTTAAAGGCATCCACTTGTTACACTCCTTGGAGAGAACAATCACGGGAGAAAGAAGGACTGCTTATGCACAGGGAGACAGCTCAGGGGGCAGGAGTGTATGGAGGGATGGACACTGGGAAGAGGTAACTATGGGGAGGAAGTGGGAAGGGAGCTGTT
>NW_006921759.1:534599-535129 GCF_000298275.1 Orycteropus afer afer
CTTGGTTATGCCAAGAGATTTGGAAGACAGCTACCTGGCCAACTGACTGGAAGAGATCCATATTTGTACCTATTCCAAAGAAAGGTGATCCCACACACATTGTGGAAATTATTGAACAATATCATTAATATCACATGCCTGTAAGATCTTACTGAAAGTAATTCAAAAATGGTTGCAGCAGTAAATTGACAGAGGTGCAAGCTGGATTCAGAAGAGGATGTGGAACAAGGGATATCATAGCTGTTGTCAGATGGATCTTGGCTCAAGGCAAATACCAAAAAATATTTTTACTCGTGTTTTATTGACTATGCAAAGGCATTTGTGTGAATCATGACAAATTATGGATAACATTGAGAAGATTGGGAATTCCCCAATACTTGATTGTACTCATGAGGAACCTGTACATTGATCAGGAAGCTGTCATTCACCAGACAGGGGGACACTACATGGTTTAAAATCAGGAAGGGAGTGTGTCAGGGTTGTATCCTTTCCCCATACTTATTCAATCTATATGCTGAGCAAATAATCCA
>NW_006921759.1:535423-540368 GCF_000298275.1 Orycteropus afer afer
ACTGGGAAGAGGTAACTATGGGGAGGAAGTGGGAAGGGAGCTGTTGCATTGTGGTAAACTGTGGTCAATGACATGAGAAAAAGCATATGTGAACCGCTGTATGGAAAGTGAATTTGCTCTGTAGATCACACCCAAATCACACACACACACACACACACACAAAAGGCATCCACTTGTGGTATTTCTATTATAGCAGAACTAGAGAAGCAAGATAATATTAAAAAAAATAATATACCACGACCAAGTGGGATTCATACCAGGTATACAAGCATGGTTCAACATCAGAAAAACAATCAATGTAATCCATCACATAAATAAAACAAAGGGAAAACACCATATGATTATATATCAATCGATGCACAAAAGGTATTTGATAAAATCCAACACCCATTCCTGTTAAAATTTCTCAGCAAAACAGGAATAGAAGGGAAATTTCTCCACATAAAAAAGGGCAAATACACAAAACCAACAGCCAACATTATTAGCAATGGAGAGAGACTCAAAGTGTTCCCCTTGCAAATGGAAGCCAGACAAGGATTCCCTCTATCACCACACCTATGCAACATTATATTGGAAGTCCTAGCCATAAGGCAAGAAAGAGAACTAAAAGGCAACCAGATTGTTAAAGAAAAAGTGAAACTATATTTGCAGATAATATGATCCTATAGATAGAAAACCCAAGAGACTCAGTAATAAAACTACTGAAACAAATTGAAAGATTCAGCAAAGTGCCGGGATAAAAAATCAACATACAAAAGTCAGTTGGATCTCTGAAAAGGAAATCAGATAAACAATACAATAGCTACCAAAGAGATGAAATACTTAGGAATAAATCTTACCAGGGACACAAAAGACCTATACAAAGAAAACTGCAAAACACTACTACAAGAGATTACAAGGGATCTACATAAATGGAAGAACATGCCATGCTCATAGATAGGAAGAGTGAATATTGTGAAAGCATCAATAGTACCCAAAACAATCTATAGATCCAATGCAATCTTGATCCAACTTCCATCAACATTCTTTAAAGACATGGAAAAACCAATCACTAACTTTGTATGGAAAGAAAAGAGAGCTCAGAAAATCAAAACACTACTGAAGAAGAAAAATAAAGTAGGAGGTCTCATACTCCCAGATCTCAAAACCTATACAGCCATGGTAATCAAAACAGACTTGTATTGGCATAATGATAGACACATAGACCAGTGGAACAGAATTGGCATTCCAGAAAGAGATCAGTCCTTGTATGGACAGTTGATCTTTCACAAAGGGCCAACACCCATTAAATAGGGAAGAGATAGCTTCTTTAACAAATGGTGCTGGAAAAACTAAATACCCATTTGCAGAAAAATTAAACAAGAGCCATTCCTCACAGCACACACAAAAACAGACTCAAGATGAATCAAAGATCTAAATGTAAAGCCCAAAACTATGAAGTTTGTCAAAGATAAAATAGGGGCAAACCTAGTGGCCCTGATTTATAGCATAAATATGGTATCAAGCACAACACAAAATTCGCAAAAAGCAGAAAATAAAGTAGATGACTGGAACCTTCTAAAAATCAAATTCTTATGACCATCAAAAGACTTCTCCAAAAGAATAAAAGGAGAATCTACAGACAGGGAAAAAAATATTTGACAATGACATATTGGACAAGAGACATCTTTAAAATTTATGGAAAACTTCATCACTTCACCATCAAAAAGACAAACAATCCAATTAAAAAATGGGCAGAAGACAAACACTTAACCAAAGAACTAAACACATAAAGAAATGCTCACAATCATTAGCAATTATAGAGATGCAAATCAAAACAATGGTGAGTTATCATCTCAACTCAGCAATTATAGGAAATTTCAACAAGACAGAAAGCAACAAATGCTAGCAAGGATGTGAAGAGATTGAAACTCTCATACACTGCTGGTGAGATTAAAAAATGGTATGATGCTTCCTTAAAAAGTTGGAAATAGAAATACCATCTGATTCAGCAACCCCTCTGCTAGGAATATATCCTAAAGAGGTGAGATCTAGGATATGAATAGGAATATGCACGCCTATGTTCACTTTAACAATATTCACAACAGCAAAGAGATGGAATCAACCTAACTGCCCATCAATGGATGAATGGATAACTAAATTATGGTACATACACACAGTGGAATACTATGTAACATTGAAGAATAATGAAAAATTCATGAAACATCTCATAACATGGATGAACTGGAGGGCAAAATCCTGAGTGAAATAAATCAATCACAGAAAGACAAATACTGCATGAGTCTGTTATAATAAAAAGTCAAGGAAAGGTTTTCACAGGGAAGGAACTTTTCTTTTTTGGTTATCAGGGATGGACGGGGAAAGGAGGTAAAATTGCTGACGAGATAAGAAACAAGTGTTGATATGGGTGAAGGGAAAGGCAATATAACAAAAGTGTTTGACAACACAATATCATTGAGGAAAAGGAGAACAAAGAGATATGCACAAGAGGTACAGATAATAAAGGTAAATACTATTATATACATAATACTGCATTATCAATAATAATAAACACTAATCTACAGGTAGATACATAGGAAATCAAGAAGATCAGGTATGGGTAGGCAAAAGGGAATATACTCATGACCATAAATAGGTTTGGCAGATGATATTCCTACATATGTATTTGTGTGTGTTATAAAAATATCCCATTTAACTTGATGTTTCCTGCAACTATGGTTCTGAATCTAAAAGCCCAGCAACTCACTCCTTCAAGGTACTGGGTTATAGCTAAGAAGATATCCTTTGTCCCTGTTAGCTCTATAATGTATATGGACAGTATTTATGGACATAAATGCCCATATACAAACAGACACTTACTGGTTATTGGTTATTGGTATTCCCTAGAAATAACAAAAAACCCAAACTCACTGCTGTCAAGTCAGTTCCGACTCATAGCGACCCCTCCTTGGGTTTCCAAGGCAGTATCACTACGAAAGTAGATTGCCCAGTCTTCCTTCAGAGGAGTGGCTGGTGAGTTTGAACCACCAGACTTCTGATTAGCAGTCAAGTGCCTTAAGCACTATGCCACCGGAGCTCCCTCAGAAACCCAAGGAAGGGTGAACTATTGGTCTCTTCATCCAAAGCCAAGAAGAATGAAGAAAATCAAAGATGAATGGAAACAATAGTCTAATGGAATAATGGGCCACACAAACCTCAGCCCCTTCAACTCTGAAACCAGAGGAACTAGATGGTGTTCAGTTATCATTACTGACGGCTTTGAAAGGGCCGTCATAGACTAGGAGAAAAATGTGGAACAAAACCCAAATGATAAAAAATGGCCAGGTTTACTGATCTGATAGAGACTGGTGGAATCCTTGAGACTCTTGGCCTTAGTCATCCTTCAAGCCTAGAACTGAACTCATCCCTATGGTTCAACTTTCAGCCAAGCAGTAGACAGGGCTATAAGATGAACAACTGTTTTCATTACCTACTGCCGCTCTGATAAGAATATAACACCAATGGGATGGCTTGAATAAACAGGAGTTATTCTCTTACAGTTTGGGAGGCTTTAAGTCTGAGTTCAAAGTGCCAGGCTCTAGGGGCTAGGTGAAAGCCCCTCAAACTTGGGCTTCAGCTCTGCCTTCTGCTCCCAGCCCACTGAAGCTAGAGACTTTTCTCTACTCAGACAGCTGCTGGTTGCTGAGACTGACAAGCCCAAGGTTGACAAGTAAAAAGGCACAGTCCCGATATTACCAAACCACACAGTAGGCCATTATTTGAAGTTCATTGAAAGTCCCAAGGTCGGCAGATCATGGCAGGCTGCTGAACAATGACATGACTACATGCCGGGTTCAAATGTGCCATAAGCTAGAGACCATTCCCCTAGGCTTCTCCCTATATGCAGGAAGCAGACCACATCCCTAAGGCAGCTACTCAGCGGCTCATAGTAGATTTCACCATGGAGTTGATTAACAGTCTCATCATGGGGAATACTACATCCAGCTGCCCAGCCACTCAACCAGGCCCAGCTAAGCTGACACACAAACTGAACCACCACTACAACAGCATCAGAGGCGTATGCACTCATTAGAATAGTCAGCCACATGAGATCAAAAGAGCAGCTTTTGCCTAGGGATAAAGATCAAAAGACAGGAAGGGATAGGAAAGAAGGACAAATGGAAATGGGAAACACAGGGAGAAGAATTAAGAGATGTTTCTGTAACAAAACTTCCTTCATTTGCATCTTTTTTATTGAACAAAATTTTCAGTGTTTACATTTTTAAAAATAAAAACTAGGAATATGAATGATGCTGACCCCTATCTCAATCTAGCAATAATGAGACAGCCACATTATAATTAAACTAAAATTTAATTGAACTAACAAAAAAGAAATACTCTATAAAACCAAAACCAAACTGCCATTCAGTCAATTCTGACTTATAGTGTCTCCCTATAGGGGATAGGCATAGAATGAGTCAGTCACAGCGACCCAGGTGAGGAGAGGGAACCCAGGCCATGCACCACAAGCAGCAAGGTGGGAAACAGGGAGAGGACAGAAAAGGCAAAGGGGACTGGAACAGATTGAGGAGTTAGCCACAGGGATCCACGTAAGGGTGGTTGGAGGGGTTTCCAACAGCTAAGGGAGATAAACTTGTCTGTCAGTTTGCCCTACTATGGTGACGTGTTGCTGTGCCACTGGTGTTTCAAACCAAGTGGGGTGCACCTATTGCACAGGTATCAGCCTGGCTTGCAGACTGAGACAGACTAGGAAGAAGGAGGAGACTATCCACTTCTCAAAGAATTGGCCAGGGAAAACCTTATGAATAGCAGAGAAACACTGTCTGATACATTACTGTGCAACTTTATGAATAGTCCAGAAACACTGTCCAATACAGAGGAGGAAGATGAGTCTCTTAGCTTAGAGGGCTCTCAAAGTAGGACTGGGAAAGAGCTGCATTATCAG
>NW_006921759.1:542643-569429 GCF_000298275.1 Orycteropus afer afer
ATTGGAGGAAGAATCATTAACAACCTGAGATACACTGTTGATACAACTTTGCTTGCTGAAAGTGAGGATGACTTGAGGCACTTACTGATGAAGATTGAGGAACACAGTCTGCAGTATGGATTACATCTCAATATAAAGGACAAAAATTCTCACAACTGGACCAATAAGCAGCATCACGATAAATGAAGAAAAGATTGATGTTGTCAAAGAATTCATGCTGCTTGGTTGTACAATCGAGGCCAACAGAAGCAGCAGTCAGGACATTAGACAACGTGTAGCACTGGCCAAGTCAGCTGTGAAGGAACTCTTTCAAGTGCTGAGGAGCAAGGATGTCTCCTTGAGGACTAAGGTGCGCCTGACACAGGCCATGATATTTCCAATCACTTAGTATGCATGTGAGAGCTGAACAATGAATAAAGAAGTCTGAAGAAGGGTTGATGCTTTTGAGTTGTGGTGCTGGCAAAGAATGCTGAAAGTACCCTGGACTGCTAAAGAACTAACAGATCTGTCCTGGAGGAAGTGCAGCCTAGATGTTCCATGGAAGCAAGGATGGCCAGACTTTGTCTCACCTACGTTGGTCATGTTGTCAGAGGGGACCATTCCATGGAGAAGGATGTCATGCTTCGTAAGGTGAAGGGTCGAGGAAAGAGGGGAAGGCCTTCAATGAGATGGATTGACACGGTGGCTGTGACAATGGGCTCAAGTATAGCAAGGATCATGGAGCTGGCAGGGTATCTGGCGGTGTTTCGTTCTGCTGTGCATGGGGTCGCTATGAGTCAGAAGCAACTTGATGGCACTTAACAACAACAACAGTGACTCCCTTTGGGTTTCTGAGGTGGCAAATCTTTAGGGAAGTAGATTGCTCAGTCTTCCTTCCATGGGGTGGCTGGTGGGTTTGAACCACCAACCTCCTGGTTAGCAGTCAAATGCCTTATAGCAATCTTATAAAAGATTTGTTTTCAATAAAACTTTATGTTAAAGATTACTTTTCAAAATGTCTAATATATGTATATTTTTCTGGCCAATATTATCAGGCCAAAAACCAAACCAAATTGAGTCAATAATGACTCACAACAACCCTATAGGAGAGTAAATCTGCCCCATAAGGTTTTAAAGGCTGTAAATCTTTACAGAAGCAGACTGCCTCATCTTTCTCCCATGAAGCAGCTGGTGGGTTTGAACCACTGACCTTTTTGTTAGCAGCTGGATACTTTAATCACTGCACCACCAGAGCTCCTATATTATTAGTAATTGTATGATAATTCAATGTTAATATTTTAACATTTGCTGCTTGATGGCTAGAGTGAAAAACTAATTAAAACTTTAATGTATATGCATATTTTATAGCAGAAAATCATGCTACAGTGGTCAATAACACTTCCAAGCATAAAATATATTACATAGAGAGAAAATGGAAATGGAACAGAAATGTAAGTTCAAAGAAAAAATAAATGAATGATGTAAGTGTTCGGTCTATTAAAGTAGACTATGTTTATGTATTTTTAAATAGGTGATGGTGGATATCAAATCAGTACTTAAATTCCATTTTTAAAGAGTGATGTAACACTCTTATTTAAAAGTTCAATATTTAAAATATTTTATTTAAAAGTTGAATATTTACAATATGATGGAAATCGATCTTTTCAACTTACTCTTTAAATGTGTATAAGTTTTTCAAAATGCTTTAAGGGATTCATGTGAGCAAATTTTGAAGATTATTTTATATGTAAAAGGGAGGAAGGAACACATCTCATAACCTTCATCTGGCACCCATAAACTAGGTGCTTAATAAAGGAATGTTAAATGGATGAGCGCTGAATCACTCTGTAAATTAAAAAGCAGTCGGCAAATGTTAGAGCTGGTGACTCAGCACTGTCACATCCTGTGCCCACATCAGTTTATCACAAGAAAACTCCTATCTTTGGTTCAGGATGAAATACTAGCTAGGCTCTACCCTCATGTTTAAGGTTTACTATTTCCATAAAAACCACTGACTCTGACTTCAAACTGTTTTGTCAGTAGATAAACTCAATATTAAAATGTTACCCCTAACAACTTCTTCTCATGTATATAGCTAGTGGAAATGAAAACCCCTTTGGAGTTATCAAAAGTATAAACACATTTATCCTTTGACCTGACAATAGCAAGTGCTAAGATTTCCTCTATCGGTACACCTGTATTTATATAAAAATAATTTATGACGTTGGAAAACATTTGAAGCTACCCAACTGGGACTGCTTAAATATATTATGGCACATCTACACCACGAAATACTATACTGTTGCAAAAAAAAAGAGGAAAATTCCATAAATTGATAGGGAGAGATCTCCTGATATACCATTAAGTGGGAAACAAAAAACAAAGGACATAACAACGTTTAAATTCAATTAATTCCTCTGAAGGAAGGCAGGGGATAAAAATATACATATTTGTATTTGTTTCGATTAGCATGAAGAAACACTGGAAGGATAAAAATATGGGTGAAAAGGAATAGACTGGATAAAGACAGGGGTGAAAGTAAGATTTTTGGAGTACATTTTTTTAAATCATTGTGATGTTTGACCCTATTCGAATAATAAAAATACCGGCCCCCAAAAGGTGGTTTTCACCGACCACAGCCCAGTGCTAAATCTGATATGTTTTAATTAGCTGACCTTATCTAAAACTGAAGGAGCCCTGCTGGATGGTTATGCACTTGGCTGCTACCTAAAAGGTCAGTGGTCCAAACCCACCAGCCACTCCTCAGAAGCCAGATGTGGCAGTCCACTTCTCTAAAGATTACAGCCTTAGAAACCCTACAGGACAGTTCTATTCTATCCAGTGGGTCGCTATGAGTTGGAATCTGCTCAGTGACAATGGATTTGGGTTTTTGAGTTTTGGTGTTTTGTTTTGTTTTGGTATCTAATCAAGACCCTGGGCATGTTTCCTCTATGTGATTGTGAATGCATATTTCATCGATTTTACTGCAGGAACAGTAATTGCTAAATTGGAACTCCATGTAATGTGTGCATAAGCCCCAGAGCAGCTTAATTTACTTAATGGTTTTAAGCAATGTACAAAAAGTTACTTAGGTTATTTTTTCTGGCTAACTTCCTGTGTTTCTCCTTTCATTCTCTTTCCAATAGTCAATTGAACTGGTACTTTTCATTGAGTATACGTGAATGTAGCGCAGAACTATTTTAATGGCACATTTAGTACCCATTTGTAATAATGTTTTTAGTCATTAAAATGTACACTGGGAAGGGCCATGACAGCAGCACTAACTAATTACGGTCATGCAGAAACTGGGATGCAGAGGAGGAGATTCGGTCTCTCACACCCTATTCTAATTTTTCACCACTAATTTGACCTCAACAAGACCTCTACTCTCTTGATCCCTTCATTTTCTGCTAGAATATCAATCCCCTTTGGCTTCATTCCCTTTCCTACTGGGCCTGGACCCCATGGTGCATCATTTCAACCTCTTTCTTGTCAGCACCTCCCATTTCCTCAACCTTTTGCCTTCTGTCATATACCCCCTGCCAATCTCCAACTCCACATTCTTCTAGCAAATCATCTTCTCTGTGCCTACACGGAGACTGCCAAGCACAACTGGAAAGAATCACACAGCCCTACCAATTAGTGCCACTGAAGATTTATGTTTTCTGATCTCAGCTGCATTCTCAATACTATTTCTCAACCTGTCCTGAGTCAGCTCCTGCTCCCATGCCCCTCAAGGGCTACTCTAAACTCTAACCCCTATTTCCTACCCCCTCACCTCTAGCAAATCACCATGCTCCACATTCTGAGAAAAATAAGCAAGATCAATTGAACTGTATTTTAATTGAACTATTAAATAAAAAATAAATAAAAATGTGGTCCTCCTCCCCACCAAGATAAGAAATGGCCATGGGCTCTCTGGCCAGGTGGATCCCCAGGACCAAGATGAGATGCAAGTCAGGAGGCATCACTTACTACAGGACCAATATTTCCTCCAAGAGAAGCTATCATACTCACAAATTAGAAAAGTGGCAGTCAGCCAAGATAGGACATCCAAAGCCTGGTGGTTAACCCCAGTTGCCAGGTGAAGAGCCTTAGGAACCGTGGAACAAAGTCAGAACAAGAGAGGGTGTGAAAGTCTGGAAACCAAGGAATAAGGGAAGACAATAAAGGAAAAGTGGGAGAGTGAGAGATGGCCAGAAGAAGGTTTTTCTTTATCCAAAGTTGAGAATTCAAGGAGTCCAATAACTTACATGGGAAAAAAATTAAAATTTTAAAAATTATTTTAATTTTCACCAATGTTAAATGAATTTGAACATTTATTTTATTAGGAGTGTAGACAACATAAGTAGGAGTAGAAGCACAGTCACTGGGTTATGAACATCTGATTTATAACACTTTATGAAAGCAGACTGCTTTATCTTTATCCTGTAGACCAGCTGGTGGGTTGGAACAACTGACATTTTGGTTAGCAGACAAATGCTTTAACAACTGCACTAACAGAATTCCTTAGACAATTCCTACTTGCCCTTTAATGTTATGTAAATTTGCCCTCACCTTAAAAGGATTGAGCCAACCTCTACCTGGAACAAATTCTTTTTCACAATCATCTTCACTTGCTGCACATACAGCTTTTAAATCATTGAAAAGGTTTCAAGACTTTTTGTTCCCTAATATAAATAAGAACTGTATGCACCTGTTCCAACTTACTTAGAAATTTCACTTAAAGGTACAGGAACAGATATCCTTTGAAACCCAAGGACTAATGGTATCTGTAATTTTATCATCAGGAGAAACCAATGAAGTTTTCATATAAAATTACAACTGATGCAGATGTCTGAAAATAGCATTTACATTCATCATTACTTCAAATATATGGTAATTATTGAACACATTGCTAGGTCTGGTTCTTTAAAGTGTTAGTAAAAAGGAATATACATTACTATATCATAAATTTGTGAGTTTTTAAATATTTTGATAATCATATTATAATATAGTTTATTTTCTTTGTAATTCTATGTATTATATTTGTGTGTCCCAATCTACAGCCAGAATGCTCCTTAGAAGCCAGGCTGGCAGGGCTTTCACTTGCTTACTTGGGCATATCATCAGGAAAGACTAATTGCTACAAAAGTACATTTTGTTTGGTAAAGCAGAGGGTCAGTGAAATAGATTGGCACAATAGCCACAAGAGACTCAAACACACCAATGATTGTGAAGCTGATTGTAGGACCAAGCAATGTTTCATTCAGTTATATAAAAGGCCATCGTAAGTCAGAGCAGACTCAATGGTAATAACACAAACAAAAACAATTTAACATGCATTGATTAGATTCTTGAAAAGATGTTACAACAGGACAAAAATTCAATAGTAAAAGGCCCAACACCTTATCTTCTCTTCCCCTACACTGCACAAGATATGTCTACATCTACCTTTATTGTTACTTCCTTCCTCCTCACTCAGAGTAGAGATACCCCAGTTGTTGTCACATTAAAACCAGATAACTGTGCTTCTTTTTCTATAATCTCCAAAATTTTTCATTAGCAATTTGTTTTTGTTGTTGCTATTGTTGTCATTGAATTGGTTTCCACTCATAGGGACACTATGTACAATAGAGCAAAATATTACTTGGTCCTATGCCATCCTCATAATCCTTGTTATGCTTTAGCCAATTGTTGCAGCCACTGTGTCAATCCATGTCATTGAGGGTCTTCCTCTTTTTCAATGACCATCTGCTTTACCAAGTATGATATCCTGAGCCAGGGAGTGGTCCCCCCGACAACATGTCCAAAGTACAAGAGAGGTGAAGTCTCATCATCCTCCCTTCTAAGAAGGATTCCACTGTACTTCATCAAAGATTTCTTCCTTCCTCTAGCAGTCCAAGGACATTCAATATTCTTTGCCAACACCACAATTGAGATGTATTAATTCTTCTTCAGTCTTCTTTATTCATTAGACAGTTTTCACATGTATATGAGGCTATTGCAAAGATAATTGCTTAGATCAGGTGCACCTTAGTCTTCAAAATGACACCTTTTCTTTTTAACACTATAAAGAGGTCTTTTGCAGCAGATTTACCCAATGTAATATATCTTTGAGGAGCTCTGGTAGCGTAGTGCCTAAGGCATTGACTGCTAACCAGAAGGTTGGTGGTTCAAACCCACCAGCTGCTCCTTGGAAAGAAGGTTGGGCAATCTAGTTCTATAGTAATACTTCCTCAGAAACCCAAGGAGGGGTCACTATGAGTCGGATCTGACTTGACGACACATAACAACAACAATAACAATATATCTTTGATTTTTTGACTGCTCTACCATGGGCGTTGATTGTGCATACAAGTAAAATGAAATCCCTGAAAACTTCAATCTTTTCTCCATTTATCATAATATTGCTTATTGGTCCAGTTTTGAGGATTTTTGTTTTCTTTACATTGAGATATAATGCATACTGAAGACTGTAGTCTTTGATCTTCATCATTAAGTGCTTCAAGTCTTCTTCACTTTCAGCAAGCAGAGTTGTGTTGTTTACACATTGCAGGTTGTTAATGAGTCTTCCTCCAATCCTGATGCCACAGTCTACTTCAGATAGTCCAGCTTCTAGAATTATTTGTTTAGCATACAGATTAATAAGTATGGTGAAAACAGGACACTGGCACACACCTTTCCTGATTTTATACCATGCAGTAAGCCAGCCCAGCAGCAGTGGAAGACAGGTGTTTGTGTGGAGCACCCTGGGGCAGGCTGGGTAAGTGAGCAGGGCAGAGAATACCAGGAACTGAGTGGAGCAGTTTGTAAGAACTAAGTGAGACAAACTTGTTGGTTGGTCATAATATTGTGGTTTGAGTGTTGCTGTAAGGCTGGAGGCTGTGCCAACAGTGTTCCAAATGCCAGCAGGTACCCATGGTGGACAGGTTTCAGCAGAGTTTCCAGACTAAGACAGACTCAGAAGAAGGAAGAGGCCATCCACTTCTCAAAGAATTGGCCAGTGGATGAATAGCAGTGAAACACTGTCTGATATATTACTATAAAATTTTGTGAATAGTCCAGAAACATTGTGCAATATAATGCCAGAAGATGAGCCCCTCATGTTGGAAGGCAACCAAAATACAGCTGGGGAAGAGCTGCCTCTTCAGAGTAGAGCCTACCTTAATGATGTGGATAGAGTAAGGCTTTCAGGACCCCATTTGCTGATGTGGCATGTTTCAAGGTGAGAAGAAACAGTTCCAAACATCTGTTAATAGTCACAACATGGAATGTACAAAGTATGAATCTAGGAAAATTAAAGTTGTTAAAAATGAAAGGGAGAACATAAAGATCAATATCCTAGGCATTAGCTAGCTGAAATGGACTGGTTTTGGTCATTTTGAGTCAGACAATCATATGATCTACTATGCCAGGAATCACAAATTGGAGAAGAATGGTGTGGCATTCATCATCTCAAAGAGTATCTTAATATCTATCCTGAAGTACAATGCTGTAAAAACCAAAAAAAAAAAAAAAACTCACTGCCCTCAAATTGGACCCGACTCATAGCAATCCCTCCTTGGGTTTCCAAGGTGGTAACTCTATGGAAATAGATTGCCCAATCTGCCTTCTGAGGAGGGGCTGGTGGGTTTTAACTGCCAGCCTTCTGGTTAGCAGTCAGGATAATATCCATATGCTTACAAGGAAGGCCAGTTAATACTATTATTATTCAAATTCATGCACCAATGACCAAAGCCAAAGATGAGGAAATTGAAGGTTTTTACCAACCTTTGCAGTCTGAAATTGACCTAACATGCAATCAAGCTGTGTTAATTATCACTGGTGACTGGAATGCAAAAGTTGGAAACAAAAATCACTAGTAGTTGGAAAATATGGCCTTGGTGATAGAAATAATGCTGGAGAACACATGACAGAATTTTGCAAGACCAACAACTTATTCATTGCAAATACCTTTTTTCAACAACATAAATGGCTATACATGTGGACTTTGCCAGATGGAATATCCAGGAATCAGACTGACTACATCTGTAGCAATAGGCTAATTTAGAAGTTCAATATCTTTGGCCAAAAAAGGCCAGTTGATTGTGGAACAGACCATCAACTGCTCATATGCAAGTTCAAGTTGAAGCTGAAGACAATTAAAAGAAGTCTACAAGAGCCAAAATATGACTTTGCTTATATCCTTCCTGAATTTAAAACCAAAAACCAAACTCATTGCCATTGAGTTGAACCTGACTCATAGTGACCCCTCCTTGGGTTTCCAAATCAGTATCACTATGGAAGTAGATCATCCAACCTTCCTTCCAAGGAGTGGCTGGTGGGTTTGAACTGCCAGCCTTCTGGTTAGCAGTCAAATGCCTTAGGCATTATGCTACAGAGCTCCTCCCTTCTGAATTTAGAGACCATCTAAAGAGTAGATTTAATGCATTGAACACCAATGACTGAAAACCAGAAGAATTGTGGAATGACAACAAGAACATCATCCACGAAGAAAGCAAAAAGTCATTAAAAAGACAAGAAAGGAAGAAAAGACCAAAATGGCTTTCAAAAGAGACTCTGAAACTTGCCCTTGAATGGAGAGTAGCTAAAGCAAATGGGAGAATCAACAGGATAAAAGAGCTGAACTGAATATTTCAAAGAGCAGCTCAAGAAGACAAAGCCAATTATTATAATGAAATGTGCAAAGACCTGAAGTTAGAAAGCCAAAAGGGGAAAACACTCTCAGCATTTTTCAAGTAGAAAGAACTGAGGGGAAAAAAAAAAAAAAAACTATACCTGGAATTACAATATTGAAGATTCAATGGGCAATATGTTCAAGGATGCAGGAAAAATCAAAAGAAGATGGATGGAATACAGAGAGTTACTATACCAAAAAGAATTGGTAGATGATTGTTCATTTCAGGATGTGGTATATTATCAAGAACCAATAGTAATGAAGGACGAAATTGAAGCTGCAGTGAAGGAATTGTTGAAAAGCAAGGCTATGGGAATTGACTGAATACCCATCAAGATGTTTCAACAAATAGACGCTGTGTTGGAGGCACTCACTCAGCTATGCCAAGAGATTTGGAAGACAGCTACTTGGTCAACCCATTCCAAAGAAAGGTGATCCCACAGAATGTGGAAATTATCGAACAATATCATTGATATCACATGCAAGTAAAATCTTACTGAAGATAATTAAAAAATGATTGCAGCAGTATATTGACAGGGAACATCAAGGAATGTGAGCTGAATTCAGAAGGGGATGTGGAGTGAGCGATATCATAGCTAATGTCAGATGGATTTTGACTGAAAGCAAAGAATACCAGAAAGATGTTTACTTGTGTTCTATTGACTATGCAAAGGCATTTGATTGTGTGAATCATAAAAAAATTGTGGATAACATTGAGAAGAATGTGAGTTCCAGAACACTTACTAGTACTCATGAGGAACCTATCCATAGACCAGGAGGCTGCCATTTGAACAGAACAAAGAAATGATGCATTGTTTAAAATCAAGAAGGGAATATGTCGGAGTTGTATCCTTTCACCATACTTATTCAATCTATCTGCTAAGCAAATAATCCAAGAAGATGGATTATATGCAGAAGAATGTGGCATCAGGATTGGAGGAAGACTCACTATCAATCTGCTATATGCAGATGACACAACTTAGCTTGCTGAAAGTGAGGATGACTTGGAGCACTTACTGATGAAGATTAAAAACTACAGTCTGCAGTATGGTTTACACCTCAATATTAAGAAAACAAAGATCCTCGCAACTGGGCCTATAAGCAACATCATGGTAAATGGAGAAAAGATTGAAGTTGTCAAAGACTTCGTATTATTTGGTTCTACAATCAGCACCAATGGAAGCAGCAGTCAAGACATCAAAAGACGTATTGCATTGGACAAATCTGTTGCAAAAGACCTCTTTCAAGTGATGAAGGGCAAAGATGTCTCCTTGAAGACTAAGATGAACCTATCTTAAATCATGGTATTTTCAATCACCTCATATGCATGTGACAGCTGGACAATGAATAAGGAAGACCAAAAAAGAGTTGATGATTTTAAGTTGTAGTATTGGTGAAGAATTCTGAAAGTACTGTGGACTGCTAAAAGAACTAGCAAACCTGTTCTCTCACCTACTTTGGTCATGTTGTCAGAAGAGACCATTGTCTAGAAAAGGATGTTATGCTTGGTAAAGTATAACAAAAAAAGGGAAGTCCCTCAACAGGATGCATTGACACAATGGGTGCAGTGATGGGCTCAGGTATAGTAGGGACTATGAGGCTGGCACAGTGCTGGACATTGTTTCGTTTTGTGGTACGTAAGGTTACTATGAGTAAGAAATGACTCAACAACAACAGTATCCCCTTGTTCTGTTTGAATGACTGCTTCTTGGGTCTATCTATATGCAGGTTCTTCATGAGCCCAAGTAAGTGTTCTGAAATTCTCATTCACAGTGTTATCCATAATTTTTTATGCTCCACACTTTACATATTCAATAAAAAATAGGAAAATATCTAACTGGTATTCTTAGAATTCAGCCAAGATCCATCTGAATCAGCAATGATATGCCTTGTTATACTTTCTCTTCTGAGTCCAGTTGGAATTTCTGGTAGACCCAAGTTAATGTGCTGCTACTACTATTTTTGAATTTTTCAGTAAAATTTTACTTGCATGTGATATCAATGATATTGTTCAATAATTTCCACATTGTGTTGAATCATCTTTCTTTGGAATGGGCACAAATATGGATCTCTTCCAGTCAGTTGGCCACGTAGTTGTCTTCCAAATTCCTTGGCACAAATGAGTGAACATCTGTTTAATGGAAACGTCTCAAAGAGTATTCCATCAATTCCTGGAGCCTTGTTTTTGCCAATTCCTTTAGTGCAACTTGAACTTCTTCCTTCAATACCATCGTTTCTTGATCATATGCTAAGTCTTGAAATGGTTGAATGTTAACCAGTTCTTTTTACAACAGTGACTCCATGAATTTCTTCCATCTTCTTTTGATGCTTCCTGAATTGTTCAATATTTGGCCCATAGATCCCTTCAATATTGCAACTAAATACTTGAATTTTTTCTTCAACTCTTTCTTCACTTCTCAGCTTAAGAAATGTTGAATGTTTCACCTAAATTACAATTGAAAAAAGAAAGAAAGAAATGCTGAATATATTCTTCTCTTTTGATCTTCTAACTCCAGGTATTTGCACTTTTCCATGTAATGCTTTACTTTGTTCTCTTGAGCCACCCTTTGAAATCTTCTGTTCATTCATATATTTTAATTTATCATTTCTTCAATTCCCTTTAGCTACTCTCTGTTCAAAAGCAAGGTCAGAATCTCTTCTAACATCCCTTTGGTCTTTTCTTTCTTTCTTGACTTTTTAATGACCTTTTGTATGTGCTCCCACAACTTGTGTCTGGTCTTCAGTCACAGATGTTCAATGCATATATTTATTCTTCAGATGGCCACTCAATTCAGGTGGAAAATATCCAAGGTCATATTGAGACTCTTATGGACTTGCCTTAATATTCCTTAGCTTCAACTTGAGCTTGCATATGACCAGTTGATAGTATGCATCACAGTCGGCTCCTGGCTTTGTTCTGACTAATGGTATTGAGCTTCTCTAATATCTCTTTTCACAGATATTGTCAAATTGATTCCTGTGTATTCCATCTGGTGAGGTCCACTTTTATAGTCACCATTTGTATTGTTGGAAAAGGTATTTGCAATGAATAAATCGTTGGTCTTGTAAAATTCTATTGTGATCTTTGGCATCATTTCTATCACCAAGGCCATGTTTTCTAACTACTGATGTCTCTCCTTTGTTTCCAACTTTCACATTCCAATCACCATAATTATCAATGTATTTTGATTACATGTTGGGTTAATTTCAGACCTCAGAAGCTGGTAAAAATCTTTAATGTCTTCATCTTTAGCTTTAGTGGTTGGTGTGCATCTTTTAATAACAGTAGTGTTAACTGGTTTTTCTTATAAGGATATGGATATTATACTATCACTGGCAGCATTGTGCTTCAGAATAGATCTTGAAATATGATTTTTCACAATGAATGCTATGCTATTGCTTTTCATTTTGCCCTTTCTGGCATGGTATATAATATGATAATATGATTGTCGCATTCAAAATGGAAAATATCAATCCATTTCAGCTCATTGATACCTAGGCTATTTATTGATCTTTATGTATTCCATTTCATTTTTGACAAATACAAATTTTCTCAGAGTCATATATTCTTAGATTCTTCCTAGATGCTGATATCATTGCTGATGCCAGATGGATCATGGCTGAAGGCAAAGAATACCAGAAAGATGTTTACCTGTGTTTTATTGACTATGCAAAGTCATTCAACTGTATGAATCATAACAAATTATGGATAGCATTGCAAAAAATCAGGATTCCAAAACACTTAATATTCTCATGAGGAATCTGTACTTAGACCAAGAGGCAGTCATTCAAACAGGACAAGGAGATACTGCATGGTTTAATATCAGAAAGGGTGTGTGTCAGGGTCGTATCCTTCCACCATGCTAATTCAACCTGTATGCTAAGCAAATCATCTGAGAGGTTGGATTATGTAAAGAATGTGGCATCAGGATTGGAGGAAGACATTAACAATCTGCAATATGCAGATGACACGATCTTGCTTTGCTGCAAATGAAGATGACCTGAAGTACTTATTGATGAAATCAAAGACTACAGTCTTCAGTGTAGATTATGCCTCAATATAAAGAAAACAAAATCCTTACAATTAGACTAATAAGCAACATCATGATAAATGGAAAAAAGATTGAAATTGTCAGGGATTTCATTTTACTTGGATCTACAATCAACAGCCATGTAAGCAGTAAAAAGAATCAGACATCAAATTGAGCCAGACAAATGTGTTACAAAAGTGTTAAGTGTAAAGTGTTAAGGAGCAAAGACATCACTTTCATGACTAAGGTGTGCTTAACCCAAGCCATGGTATTTTCAATCATCTCATACGCATGAGAAATCTGGACAATTAATAAGGAAGACCCAAGAAGAGGTCATGCCTTTGAAGTGTGGTGTTGGTGAAGAATACTGAAAATACCATAGACTATAAAAATAATGAACAAATACATCCTGAAGGAAGTGCAGCCAGGATGCTCATTAGAAGGGGGAATGGCCAGACTTCATCTCACTTACGTTGGTCATGTTGTCAGAAGGGACCAGTTCTTGAAGAAAGACATCGTGTTTGGTAAAGTAGAGGGTCAAACTTTTTGTTACCTAATGCCACTCTGATAGGAATATATCACAAATAGAATGGCTTGAACAAACAGGAGTTTATTCTCTTACAGTTTTGGAGGCTAGAAGTCCAAGTTCAAAGTGCAGGGGCCGAGTGAAAGCCCTTTGACCTTGGGCTTCAGCTCTGCCTCCAACTCCCAGCCCACTGAAGCTGGGGGCTCTCTCTTCACTCAGACAGCTGCTGGTTGCTGAGGATGACAAGTGAAAGGCACAATCCTGATATTGCCAAAGCACATGGCAGGCCATTGGTTCGAGTCCAGAAACAGTCCCAAGATTGACGGGAAACATTGCAGGCTGCTAAATGAAGACTCAGCTACATGCAGGGTTGAAGCATGCCATAAAGCTGGAGACCTCCCTCAAAGTTGTTCTTATATACTGGAAGCAGCCCACATCCCTGAAACAGCTACTCAACTGCTCCAGTATATTCCACCATGGAGTTAATTACCAGTCTTACCATGGTGAATAACTATACCCAGCTGCACAGCCATTCAAAACCAGGCCCAGCCAAGTAGACACACAACCTTAACTGCAATAGTCAGCAAAAAAGGGGAAGACCCTCAACACAATGGGTTGACATGGTGGCTGCAACAATTGGCTCAGACACAGCAAGGATTGTGAGGATGCCATAGGACTGGGCATTGTTTTGTTTGTTGCACATAGGGTGGCTATGAGTCAGAGCTGACTCAAGGGCACCTAACAACATACTTAGCACATTCCCCATCCTGATCATTAATGGATGTTTGCACTTGTTTCTTCTAATTTTTGAGCCATGCCACATCAGCAAACAAAGGTCCCAAATGTGTTTACTCCGTCAACGTCATTAAGGTTACCTCTACTTTGAGGAGGCAGCTATTCCCCATTCATATTCTGAGGGCCTTACAATATGAGGGGCTTATCTTCTGGCACTACATCAGACGATAAAACCAAATCCACTGACATCAAGTTGATTCTCACTCATTGCAACCCCCATTTGGTTTTCCAAGGCAGTAAATCTTTACAGAAGCAAATTAACTAGTCTTCCTTTCACAGAGCTGTTGGTGGGTTTGAATCACCAACCTTTGGTTAATAGTCAAGTGCTTTAGGCACTGTGACACCAAAGCTCCTTATATCAGACAATGGTCCACTGCTATTCATAAGGTTTTCAGTGGCTAATTGTTTTCACAAGTAGACCCTTTGGATTTTCTCCTAGTCATGGGTGCCAGTGGGGCGGTTGGGCTGTCTTGCCACCTCAGGGCCACCATGGTGGGTTGGTCGCATGTGCGTGCACACAGCGGCAGTGGGCTGCGCCACCAACACCCCTGCTGAGTGCGCTCTCATGCACGTTGCCCCCCAACCTGTGCCAGCATGCCCCTCTGCACTTGCTCTCCAGGAGCTTTGGTGGCGTAGTGCCTAAGGCATTTGACTGCTAACCAGAAGACTGAAGGGTCAAACCCATCAGCCACTCCTGGGAAGGAAGGTTGGGCAATCTACTCCCATAGTGATACTGTCTTGGAAACCCAAGGAGGTGTCACTATGAGTCAGATCTAACTTGACTGCAGTGCATTGCATTGTTGTACCTTAGTCTGTAATCTGCATGAAACCTATTCACCATGGGCAGCCTGCTGTTTGAAATACCAGTGTCATAGCTTTCAGAATCACAGCAACACACAATCCACCGCAGTCTGACAAATTGAGCATTGAGTGTTGTTAGGTGATATTGATGTGGCTCTGACTTATACCAACCCCACATGCAATAGAACAAAACACTTCCTGGTCCTGCGCCATCCTTATAATCTTTGTTGTGCCTGAGCCCATTATTGTAGCCACTGTTTCAATCCACCTCATTGAGGATGTTCCCTTTTTTCTGTGACCCTCTACTTTGTTGTTGTTGCTAGGTGCCATCCAGTCATCTCGGACTCATTGAGACCCTATGTACACCAAAACAAACACTGCCTGGTCCTGTGTAAGCCTAATGATCCTTGTTATACCTGAGCCCATTGTTGCAGCTGCTGTGTCAATCCATCTTATCAAGGGCCTTCCCCTTCTTTGCTGACCCTCCAGTTTACCAAGCATGATATCTTTCTCTAGCGAATAGTTCCTCCTGGCAACTTGACCAAAGATGAGAACAAGTCTGGCCATTCTTGCTTCCAAGGAGCATTCTTGCTGCACTTCTTCCAGGACATATTTGTTAGTCCTTCGAGCAGTCCATGATACTCTTATCATTCTTCTCCAGCACCACAACTCTAAAGTATCAACACTTCTTCCATATTCTCTATTCATTTTCCAGCTCTCACATGCATATGAGGTGACTGAAAATAGCATGGCTTGGGTTAGGCACACCTTAGTCTTCAAGGAGACATCTTTGCTCTTCATCACTTGAAAGAGGTCTTTTGCAACATATTTTCCCAATGCAATACATCATCTGATGTGTTGCCTGCTGCTTCTGTTGGTGTTGATTGTAGAACCAAGTAATATGAAGTCTTTGGCAACTTCAATCTTTTCTCCAACTATCATGAAGCTGTTTATTGGACCATTGAGGACTTTTGTTTTCTTTATATTGAGGTGTAATCCATACTGCAGAGTGTACTCTTCAATCTTCATCAATAAGTGCTTCAGGTCATCCTCACTTTCAGCAAGCAAAGTTGTGTCATCTGTATATTGCAGGTTGTTAATGAGTCTTCCTCCAATCCTGATGCCAAGCTCTTCCTCATATAATCCAGCTTCTCAGATTATTTGCTCAGTATACAGATTGAATAAGTACAGTGAAAAGATACAACCCTGACACACTCCCTTCCTGATTTTAAATCATGCAGTATCTCCTTGCTCTGTTTGAATGACAGCCTCCTGATCTATGTACAGGTTCCTCATGAATACAATCAAATGTTCTGGAATTCTCATTCTTCTCAGTGCTATCCATAATTTGTTATGAGCCATATAATTGAATGCTTTTTCACAGTCAACAAAACACAAACCAAACTCACTGTTATCAAGTTGGATCTGATTCATAACAACCCCTCCTTGGGTTTCTGAGAGAGTAGGACTATGAAAGTAGATTGCTCAATCTTCCTTCCGAGGAGTGGCTGGTGGGTTTGTACCACCAGCCTTCTTGTCAGCAGTCAAATGCTTTAATTATACTATCACTGACAGCATTGTACTTCAGGACAGGTCTCTATTTTACGAAGTATGATATCCTTGTCCAGTACCTGCTGTCTTCTGACAACAAGACCAACATATGTGAAACAAAGTCCAGTCATTCTCACATCTAAAGAGGATTCTGGCTGTACTTCTTCCAAGACAGATTTCTTCCTTTGGTAGCTATTCAGGGTACATTCAATATTCCTTATCAACACCACAATTCAAATGCATCAATTCATCTTTCATTTTCTGTATTCATTGTCCAGCTTTCATATGCATAAGAAATTATTGAAAATACATGATTTGAGTCAGTTGCACCTTAGTTCTCAAAGTGAAATCTTTGCTTTATAACACTTTAAAGAAATCTTTTGCAGCAGACTTACCCAATGCAATACATTGTTTGATTTCTTGACTACTATTTCCATGGGTGTTGCTGTAGATCCAAGTAAAATGAAATCTCTGACAACTTCAATCTTTTCTCCATTTATCGTGATGCTGCTTGTTGGTCAAGTTGTAAAGATTTTTGTGTTCTTTTTGTTGAGGTGTAATTCATATTGAAGGCTGTAGTTTTTGATCTTCATTTGTAAGTGTTTCAAGTCTTCTTCACTTTCAGCAAGCAAAGTTGTATTATCTACATATTGCAGATTGTTAATGTGTCTTCCTCTGATTCTGCTGCTGCATTTTTCTTCATATAGTCCAGTTCTCAGATAATTTGTTTAGCATAAAGATTGAATAAGTATGGTGAAAGGATACAACTGTGATGGACACTCTACCTGATTTTAAACCATTCAGTATCCCCTTGTTCTCTCTGAATGACTTCATGTTGGTCTATGCATAGTTTCCACAGGTGCACAAGTGTTCTGGAATTCCCACTCAAATGTTATCAATATTGTGTTATGATCCACACAGTCTAATCCCTTTGCATAGTCAATGAAACACAGATAAACCTCTTCCTAGTATTCTTTGATTTCAGCCAAGATCCATTTGACATCAGCAATGATATTGCTCTTCCTGAATGCAGCTTGAAGTTCTGGCAGCTCCCTATTGAAGGACTTACTGCTGCCACTATTTTTGAGTTATCCTCAGCAAAATTTTACTTCTGTGTCATTTTAATGATATTGTTAGATAATTTCCACATTCTGTTGGATCAGTTTCCTTTGCAGCGGGTACAAATATGGATCTCTTCCAGCCAGTTGGCCAGAATTTCCACATTTGGTTGGTTCAGTTTTCTTTGCAGTGGGTACAAATATGGATCTCTTCCAGTCAGTTGGCCAGGTAGTTGTCTTCCAAATTTTTTGCCATAAACAAGTGAGTGCCTCCAGCACAGTATCCATTTATTGAAATATCTCAATTGGTATTCCTTGAGCTCTGTTTTTTGCCAATAACTTCAGTGCACCTTGGATTTTCATCCTTCAATACCATTGGTTCTTGATCATATGCTAGCTCCTGAAATTGTTGAACATCTACCATTTCTTTTTGGCTCAGTTACTGAGCATTCCTTCCACCTTCTTTCAGCACTTCCTGCCTTGTTCAATATTTTGCCCATAAAATCCTTAAAGATTGCAACTCAAAGCTTGATTTTTTTTTTTCTTCCATTCATTCAGGTTCTTCCCTTTCAGTTTTCTAATTTCAGATCTTTGCACATTTCATTATAATACTTTGTTTTTTCAAGCCACCCTTTGGAATCTGTTCAGCTCTTTTATTTCATCATTCCTTCCATTCTTTTTGGCTACTCTCCATTCAAGAGCAAGTTTTAGAGTCTCTTCTGACTTTTCCTTTTGGCTTTTTTGGTCTCTTCCTCCTTTCCTTTCTTTTTAATGACTTTTTAGTTTCTTCATGTATGATGTTCTTGATGTCATTCCATAACTCATCTCATCTTTGGTCACTGGTGTTCAATGCATCAAATCTGTTCTTCAGATGATCTCTAAATTCAGGTGGGATATAATAAAAGTCATATTTTGACTCTCATGGACTTGTTTTTTCTTCAGTTTCAACTTGAACTTGCATGTGAGCACCAATGAATGGTGGTGTTATTGTTAGCTGCCATCAAGTCAGCTCCTATTTCATGGTGACCTAGCCACTCCTTGGAAGGAAGGTTGGGCAATCCTACTTCCGTAGTGATACTGCCTCGGAAATCCAAGGAGGGGTCACTATGAGTCGGGGCCGACTCGACGGCAAATAACAACAACAGTATACAATAGAACAAAATGCTGTCCTGCCCTGTGCCATTCCTATTATTATGCACATCAAACCATTGTGATCTATGGGGTATTCATTGGCTGATTTTCTGCAGTAGATTGTGGAGTCTTTCTCCTAGTCCTTCCTAGTCTGGGAGCTCTGTTAAAACCTGTTCAGCATGATAGCAACATACATGCCTCCACTGATAGATGGGTGGTGGCTACATATGAGGTGTGTTGGATAGGAATTGAACCAAAGTCTCAGTCAAGGAAAGTGAGAATTCTACCACCGAACCACCAATCCCTCACTATCAATTACCTATCAATTATTCTGTCTTCATTGTTCACTTCTTTTCATCTTAATAGAGATACATACGTGTCTACTTTCTTTCCATATTCCTCCTTTAGTACTAGCACTTATTCTAGTTACCATTCTGTCATTCTCCATCCTGTTGTGCATGGTTTCTCAACTTACTACAATTGATATTTGGGCTCAGATCATTCTTGGCCATAGACAGTTATCCTGTGCTTTGCAGGATGTTTAGCAGCATCCCTGGACTCTACCAATTAGATTATAGCTGCACCCTCCAGTCATTTAAGAAAAAAAAAAAAAAAAAGGTCTCCATAAAATTTGAAATGCTTCCTGAAGGCATAATCATTCCGGGTTAATAAACACTGTGTGAAACACTAGCCTCCATTTACTCCATGTTCTTTTTCACTCCTATTCACACTATTCACTCATGTTCACTCTTTGCTTCACTGTAATCCAACTTTCCTCTCTACCACTTCACTGAAACTATAGTTCCCCAGTTCTTTTTTTGATATTCAATGCCATCACCAACTGCAGTGCCTCTATTCTGTCCTTATCTTAATTGACTTCATGCAATTTGGCCAGAAACACTGTATCTTCTTCTTAGTCATCATTCTCTTCTTAATCCTCCAAGGGTAATTCTTGCTCATTTCCCATTACCTGCCTCTATTTCTTTATTATACCTTAAAGGCTGTATTTCCTGGGGCATTCTCACCACTTTTTACACAATCTAGGCAATCTTAGCACCTCCCATAGCTTTAAAACCAGTACAAATCAGTTGCTGTCATGTCAATTTCAACTCATGGTAATCCCATGTGTGTCAGAGTAAAACTGCACCATAGGGTTTTTCAGTGGCTGATTTTTCTGAAGTAGATGGTCTGGTCTTTCTTCTCAGGGACCTCTGGTGGGTTCAAACTACCTTTTTTTTTTTTTTTTTTTTTTGTTATCAGCCAAATGTTTTAATCATTCCATGGCTTTGTCACCTATATATTCAGGCTGACTCTATTCAAGATTCCTCCCTCAAGAGTTGGTTCCTGCTTCAGTATATTATCTCCCAATGTTCAAGCTAAATATTGAAATAAGCCTAAATATCTCCCTCTCTACATGTAATTTGATATCACATTTTGGCACATCTTCTTCCAAAAATTATCAAATCTAATTCTTCCTTCTTTCCCTCAAATTATTCTACGTCCATTTAGGACCTCATCAAATTTAAGCTGGATGATTTGTAGCAGCTTCCGTAGTGCCTGGTTCAGAGTTGACACTCAATGAAATCACTATTGAATGAATAGGTGAGTGTTAAAGGTGGCATCTTCTGAGCTCCTCTAACTTCACAAGAGGAAGACAGAATCACCATCAGCAGCCCAAAGCCTGTTCTTATGAGGCCAGACATGCCACCACCCTCCAACCCTCTTACTAGCCTTGTCACCAACCATCCCTCCTGTGGCACCCACCACCTCTCTGCTGAGTTCGATAATTTGCTGCAGTGGCCACACAGAACTCACAGATGTTGGGGTTTATTAGGGAAGCAACAGGCTACAATTCAAGTTCAGGAATGTGCTCAATCTCTCTCAGCTGGCTGTCTCTCTCAGCAGCTGGCCCTCTCTCAGTCTCTCAGTAGCAAGTCTATCTCTCAGCAGTGCATCTCTGTCACATTTCTCTCTCAGCAGCATGTTTCTCTCATGTCTTTCTCTCAGCAGCACATCTCTTTCAGCAGCATGTCTCTCTCAGCTGGAAGTCAGAGAGACTCTACTTCTAGGAGGGCTCCTTTTGAGCCTGAAAGAGTGGCAAAACTAACCAAATGCAACATCAAAATTCTACATACCTGAGAGAGAATGAACTTCCCAGAAGATTGCTTCATGCTGGCCCAACAGAAATACACCAGGTGGATAACTTTAACAATCGCTACTCAGTTGCTCATAGCAAAGTGGGAGTTCCAAAGAGTATGGCTAGAAAAGCTATAACATATAACTTATTACACCACAGTGAGTGAATGAACAAGTCAGACTGAACTTTAATCTCAATACCTCCAGTCCCTTTTCCACACAGCTACTAAAGTTCCATCTAAATAACAAATCTGATTATGTTTTTCCTGCTTACATTTTTCCAAAGGTTCACCATTATCTATAGAATAAAATCCAAACTCTAATCTCTGTCTTTCCAAATTCATTTCCCATTATTCCCTTATATAATAATAATAATATCTGACACTTTGATCACTTACTACATATAAAGCACTATTCTACATTGTTTAAATTAATTATTTCATTTAAACTTTATTCTGCCCCTATCAAATATAAAAAACAAATTCACTGCTGTCAAGTCAATTCTGACTCATAACAACCCCTCCTGGGGTTTCCAAGGTGGTATCTCTATGGAAGTAGATTGCCAAGTCTTCCTTCTAAGGAGTGGCTGGTGGGTTTGAACTGCCAGCCTTCTGGTTAGCAGTCAAATGCCTTAGGCACTACAGAATATAATTAATTTCCTTTTTCAGACAAGAAAATTGAGGCACAGAAAGGTTGATTAACTTCCCAGGGTCATGAATCTTCTTAGAGAATGGCAGAGGTTAAAGTCAAACCCAGGAGACTGTCCTATAAGACCATCCTTGCCCCACTATGTAATTGTACCCTCTGCTACAGCCAAACTAATCACTAACTCCACCTAGTGTACTCTAAGTTCATTAACTAGCTATGCTTCTGTGCATGCTCTTTCCCCTGCCTGAATTTTCCTCTCCTCCACTCTATTCTCTTTGTAACACTCCAATTTAAGTGTCAGTCCACAACTAGGCTTCACCTCTGTTGGAAAGATTTTCTTGACCTTCTGAGACTATTAAATGTTCCTCCACTGGACACTTCCAATATTTATACAGAAGGATATTATAATACCAAGAACACTGTATTGTCAATAGATGTGTTTTTCCCTCCTACTCTGTGAGCTTAGGGAACAGAGACCTTTTGCTATGCATCATGTAACACACAGAACCTAGTACAGTGTCTATACTTAACAGGTACTCATTTAATGCTAAATGAATAGATGCATGAGGATGCTTAGCAACTGTAATGATGATAATGTTGCACACAGATATGGAAACTTTTAAACCTACACATCCCAAAGTCTGGCTACCTTAAGTTCTAATGAGTAAAAAAACATTCAAACCAATTCAATTTATAAGTATTTGTTGAATATCTGCTATAATTACCTTTTATTCTGATTTAAGAGAAATGGATAGAGGTGAATTCTTAGAAGTTTCACACCAAAACTAGATACAGAACCAAAATGTGGATGATATAAAAGGATCAATAAATGAATAAAAACTTTCCCTAAGTCATTATCAAGGAGCTTTGGTGGTGTAGTGCCTAATGCATTTGACTGCTAACCAGAAGGCTAATGGTTCAAACCTACCAGCCACTCCTTGGAAGGAAGACTGGAAAACCTACTTCCACAGAGATATCGCCTCAGAAACCCAAAGAGGGGTCACCATGAGTCGGATCAGATTCTACGGCAGTGAGTTTTTTTCTTTTTAAATCATCATCAATGGTTTTTCTAGGATATTTAATACTTTGAGTGATCTGTTTCCTTGACATTTATTCCATTTGTGCTGTGTGCCATAGCAGCATGAATCATAGGCAGAGACAACTAACCATACCTTGAGAAGCTTAATGCTTAATATGTCTCTTTTGTGTAGCAGTTTTCAGTGCTGTAAATATTTTCATATTTAATAACTTTGTCCAGATTCCACGATTCTGAGTTAAAAAGAAACTGAAAAACTAATCCAAGCTTCTTCAAACTGAGAAAATAAGAGAGTGAGATCTGAAGATCTTGCATAATTTGGTTGAGCCTTAATGTCCTGTGAAGTTATCAGGAATCATCCCTATTTTACAGATGAGAAAATTGAGGCTCTCAGAACTTAAGTGATTTATTCCAGCATCACAATTCTAGTTAGTGGCAAAGCCATGACTTGAGTATTAGTTTTCTGACTCCATCCCCAGTGCTTTTTCTCTCATTTTATATCAGCTTAACCAAGACCTGGAGAAAACAACAAAAGCACAATCCATTAGGCAATGGCATAACCTGGAAGTTCAGCTCCTGGAGCATGTCCTTGACTAATTAAAAACCACTCTTATTCATTCTCTCTACTGTAAAGTAGAAAACAGGGCCCATATGTCTACATGCAATATATTTTAAATGTCTGAATTTCATATAATGTACATTTTCTGAAAATGAAAAGTGATAGTATTTTTGGTAATGGGACATTAACATTAATGTGCTATTCTATTTCCTAAATAAAACATGGATTTAGAAAGCTCTTTAAGCATTGGTACTATATGCTATTATTTCAATTCTAATTGGATATTGCTTGGCCATTTAAATCAGTTAATTAAATTAATAAAGGACCATGAATTTCTCTTGAGGGAAAAAAAAAAAGCACTCATGACAAAATGGACAGATTTTCTCCTGATATGGAAATGATTCTTCCTGAAGGTAAATGTGTATTATATGTGTACAGAATACTTATGAAGTGACTGAAGTTAGCATGCTTCATACCACCAATTCACAATATAGAATGATAACTCAGAAATAAAGTCTAGTCATCTCATTTCAGAGATATTTTAAACCAGTAAAAATCACTATTAATTATCAAATACCTACTTTGTGCTCATTATGCATATATCATTCCTAAATTTAGGATGCAGCCTTTCTAAATTACTTGTTCTATCCTAAATATGTTGTATTCCAGTTCTGAAGGAAGACAAGTTGAAATGTGTTCATTAGATTGGCATTAGTAGTAACAAAGAGTTAAAAGCAATCTAAGTACCTCTCACTAGGGAATGTGTAAATAAAATGAAGTAAATGCCACAAAGGATACTAGTAGCAGCTAGAAGTTAGATTATATGAAGAGTGACAAGAATAAATCTCAGAAAGAAAATACAGAATAAAAAATGTTTTTTTTTAAAAAAGACATTTATAGCTCATTAAATATAAAGAATGAATGCTCATAAACTGAGGAAGAATAATTGGTGAGAGGATCACAGATTAAAAGGAAATAATGAAAATAAAATTAAAAAATAGCCTTGTAGGACAGATGGTGCCAACATGAAACAAAATGAAAAGCCTCGTCAACCCATTTCTGGGCATGTAATTTCTTAAAGAAAGAGAGAGAAAAAGGAAAAGGATGAGTAAATCATAGGAAATTCAGCCAACCTTTTAATAAAATGTCTCACCATTCCACAAATTGTTATATTATAGGTCAAACTTCGTTCTGCTGTGCATGGGGTCGCTAAGAGTCAGAAACGACTCAAGAACACTTAACAACAACAACAACAACAGGTCAAACTATTTCCTTATATATAATAAAATATGTATTGTGCATGTGTTTTGAGGCTAGTTTCACTTCCGATCTTTATGATCACTCCTCACATAATATATCAGTTTCAGGCACGGAGTCAGTATTATTCCTAAAATTCTTAAAAATTTCCACAATTCTCTTCCAAAGTAGAAGAACAGAAAACAGAAACATTACCTGGATTTTCTATAAAACAAGAAGAAATCTATGACTGTGAAGTATAATATGTAAAGATGAACGGCTAAGTACAGGAGAGTTCAGTTAGGAGTGCTGAAGGAACATGAGGAAGAATCTGAGACAAAGGGCATATAACAGCTTGTCTAACATTTCCTCGTTTGGGTCAATAGACACAGGAAGTTCAGGAAAGTGGTGGAAAAGTTCCTTGACAATGAGGAAAAAGAGGTAAAGTGAGACCAAACAAGATGTTCTGGTTACCTAGTGCCACTCTGACAAGAAATACACTACAAAAGGACGGCCTTAACAAACAGGAGTTTATTCTTACAATTTGGAGGCTTTAAGTCCAAGTTCAAAACGCCAGGCTTTTGGGGCTGAGTGAAAGCCCCTCAAACTTGGGGTCCAGCTCTGCCTCCTGCTCCCAGCCTACTGGAACTAGAGACATTTGTTCACTCAGACAGCTGCAAGCTGCTGAGGCTGAGAAGCCCCAAGGTTGACAAATAAAAAGGCACAGTTCCGATGTTACCAAACCACACAGCAGGCCATTAACTTAAGTCCATTGTAAGTCTCAAGGTTGGCAGAGCATAGCATGCTGCTGAGCAATGACACAGCTATATGCAGGGTCCAAGCGTGCCAAAGGCTAGAGACCATTCCCAAGGCTTCTGCTTAAATAGAGGAAGCAGACCACATTCCCTAAGGCAGCTACTCAGCTGCTCTCAGTAGATTCCACCATGGAGTTGATTACCAGTCTCACCATGGGGAATACTATAGCCAGCTGCCAAGCCACTCAACCAGGCCCAGCCAAGTTGACACAAAAGCATAACCACCACACAAGAAATTACACAAACATAGATATTTGTCAAAAGCAGTATATAAGTGAGGGAGAGAGAAGAGAGCTTGTGATATCAGGTACAACGGCCAATCTCTACTAGGTGTGGATCAATAAAGTCTGTTTTTGTTGTTGTTGTTATGTGCCATTGAGTCAGACCCAACTTATAGCAACCCCTCCTTGGGTTTCCGAGGCAGTATCACTTCAGAAGTAGATTGCTCCATCTTCCTTCCAAGGAGTGGCCAGTGGGTTTGAACCACCAGCCTTCTCATTAGCAGTCAAGTGCCTTAGGCACTACACAACAAAGAATAATAAATACTGCTAAAAACAAATATCAAACATGATGGACAGGATTGATAAAAAATAAGGAAAATGAAATGAGAATGAGTAAATGGTACAGATTAGGAAGAAAAAGATAGCTATGTAAAAAAGACAAGGGTAATCCAACATATTGATAATTGGTGTTGTTGAAAAGAAGCTCTGATGGCACAGGAGTAAGACATTCAGGTGCTAAGCAAAAGGTTTGTGGTTTGAACCCACCAGCCACTCCATAAGAGAAGGATGAGGCAGTCTGCATCCATAAAGATTAACATCCTTGGAAACCTATGAAGTAGTTAAAATATCTCCTATAAGTCTCTGTGAGTCAGAATTGACTCAATGGCAGTGGTTGGGTTTGGTTTGAGTTCTGAAGAAATGAACTCCCTCCCCCTCAAAAAAGAATGAAAGAACAGAAATTATGCACGAGCGCGCACACACACACACAAACACATAAAGACATTTTGCTGCTAAACAGAGGGCCAGAGGTTCAAACCCACCAGCCACTATGCAGAAGAAAGATGGGGAAATTTACTTCCATGAAGATTTACAGCCTCAGAAACCCAATGGGGGTTGCTATGAGTTGGAATCTACTCAATGACAGGGAGTATATATACACTCATTGTCTTTTTCATGTAACTATTTTTCTCTTCTCAATGTGTTTTAACAGTTTACTCATTTTCATTTCATTTTGCCTATTTTTATTAACCCTGTCCATCATGTATGTATGTGTGTGTGTGTATGTGTGTATGTGTGTGTATATATATATACACACACACACACACACACACAACCAAAAACCAAACTCACTGCTGTCAATTCGGCCTGACTCATAGTGACCACTCCTTGGGTTTCTGAGGCAGTATCTCTGCAGAAGTAGATTACCCAGTCTTCTTTCTGAGGTGTGGCTGGTGGGTTTGAACTGCCAGCCTTCTAGTTAGCAGTCAAATGCCTTAGGCACTACACTACCAGAACATGCAGATAGATAGATAGATAGATAGATAGATAGATAGATAGATAGATAGATAGATATAGATATAGATATAGATATAGATATAGATATAGATATAGATGTTGTTGTTAGGTGCCGTCGAGTCGTTTCCTACTCGTAACAACCCCATGCACAGCAGAATGAAACACTGCCCAATCCCACGCCAGCTCCATGATCCTTGCTATACTTGAGCCCATCATCACAGCCACCCTGTCAATCCATCTTGTTGAAGGCCTCTCCCTCTTTCGTTGACCTTCCACCCTACCAAGCATGACATTCTTCTCCAAGGAAT
>NW_006921759.1:570659-576529 GCF_000298275.1 Orycteropus afer afer
TTCTGAGGAGTGGCTGGTGGGTTTGAACCGCCAGCCGTCTGGTTAGCAGGCAAGTGTCTTAGCCACTATGCTACCAGAGCTCCCACATATATATATATAGTTAAAGAAAACTTCCCAGGAGTAAGATTTGAACCTATATATTGAAAGAGCACATCAAGTTCTAGGAAAATATGAGACAGAGTGATCATATCAAACACGTTCATTTGCAAATAACATTAGACACTCTAGCTCTTTTAATAAGAAAGGATTTAATAGAGATTACATGCTTAAAAATTTCAGTTCTAGGCTAAACTTTTAGGGATAACTTCAGAATATCACCTTGAAAGTGACTCTACAGGTAGGCTGCAAGCTACAATGATCAAGAAATTGGGACACATGAAGCCTCTGCCTGGTCTGCACACACCAGGACCTTATACCTTTGTGATGATCCAGAAACCACTGCCACAACTATTGGCTTCATTATTACACATCATCATCCATTTGTCATGCCAGCCAAACAATTATTCTATCCATAGCTTTTCAATAACCATAAATATATGCATCATTATTCATCTGTCAGTTTGCATGTTGCTTTCATGCTGTAAACTACACCACTGGTATCTCAAATACCAGCAGGTATTTCAAACACCACTCAGAGGGGACAGTTTTCAGTGGAGCTTCAAGACTAAGACCAACTAAGAAGAAGGAAAAGATAGTCTACTTCTGAAAAAATTACCACTGGAAACCTTATGAACAGCAGTGAAACATGGTTTGACATTGTGCCAGACTAGGCAGTGTTTCATTCTGTTGTGCACAAGGTCCCTATGAGTCTAAACTGACTCAATGGCACCTAACAACAATAGACCTTGAAATGCCAGGTACTGCTGACACAAAATAAAATAAATGTCTACCTAGCTGAGTTAATCAGCAGAAATAATAGCAACTGAAAAACCCTTGCCTGTGGCCCTCTTTGACCTTTCAAATCAGAGGTGGGTAATTGGTGAAAGCTAGATGATCTCCAGAACCTAACTTCAAGGAAAACTGAGGTATGCAATCATTAGTAAAAAGAATGCTTTAAGAGCGTTGAAATGGAGATGAATGAAACAATCTGCAATATCTGCCATAACAATTATTATTGGTGGTGATGTGTGCCCTCAAATTAATTTCAGCTCATAGAAACTCTATAGGACAGAGTAAAACTGCCTCCATCGGGTTTTTTTAGGCTAGTGCAATGGCTAAGGCATGGAGCTGCTAAACTGAAAAGTCTGTGGTTTGGACGTAACAGTCACTCTGCTGCCATGAAGATTTACAGCCTTGGAGACCTTCTGGGGCAGTCTACTCACGATGAATTACAATTAATTCATAGTGAGTTTGCTTTATAATCTTTATGAGAGCAAATTGCCGGGCCTTTTCTCTCACGAAACTGCTGGATGGATTCAAACTGCTATCCTTTTAGATAGAAAATGAGGGGCATTTAACTATTGTGTTACCAGAGCTCCTGACATAACAGTTAATGACAAGCATTAATTCATGTCCTGGTAACATTGCTGAATACCAAAGTTCAAAAATGTAAAAATAAAAACTTTTTTTTTTTAAATAAGCATCCAAGAAACAAATCAACTTACCTAAAAGGAGAAAAATATCAGATAGTCCAAAGACAACATTAACAGCAGCAATACTAACTTTTAAAAAAAATGGTAAAGCAATACCTATAAAGTCCTTTTGTGTGATCCAATTATTTTATTACCAGCTTACTTTTGAGTCAGTATGTAAAGATTTTTAATATGCATGAACTCAAGGGATATAATCTTCATGAATCATTCTTAAAGAAACTATTAGAGAAGTTCTGGACAAGATGATTTCACTGGGGAATTCTACAAAATATTTGGAGAAGACTTGACACCAATAATGTTTAAACTCTTTGAAAAGATAGAGAAGGAAGGAATATTCCCTAATTAATTCTATGAAGCAAATGTAATCCTGTTACCCAAACCAGACAAAGACACCACAAGAAAAGAAAATGGCAGGCCACTATCTCTTATGATTATGGATGCAAAATTTCTCAACAAAATATTAGTGAAAATTATCCAACAGCATATTAAAAGACTCATTTGATATTTATTCCAAGAATGCAGAGATGATTCAACATTAGAAAATCAATCGACATTATACACCACATCAATATAACAAAGGAAAAGAACATGATCATTCCTTTGCATGCAGAAAAGAACATCAGATAAAATCCAACACCCTTTATTGGTGAAGACCATAAAGAAGATTGGAATAGAAGGGAAATTCCTCAATATGATTCAGGGCATATATGAAAAGCCAACAGCCAACAACATATTTATAGTTAAGATGTCAATACTATCCAAAGCAATCTATAGATACAATGTAATCTCAACCAAAATTCCAGAAGCCTTCTTTACTGAAACAGAAAACCAATCCTCAACCTTACATAGAAGAGGAAAAGGCTGAGAAAACCTAAAACAATGGTGGCAGATAAGAACAAAGTCAGCAAATTCACACTTCCTGATTTTAAAACATACTATACAGCTGCAGTCTTCCTTATAGGCATTTGGATAATTTCCTCACTAACAGCATTGTACTTCAGGATAGATCTTGAAATGTTATTTTTTTATGATGAATGCAATGCTATTTCCTCCTCAATTTCACATTCCAGGAAGAGTAAACCATACTATAATTATTCAAATTTATGTACCTACCACAAAAATCAAAGATGAAGAAACTGAAGATGTGTACCAACTTCTACAGTCTGAATCGACCAAACATGCAATCAAGAGGTATTGAAAATTATTGATTGGAATTCAAAAGTTGGAAACAAAGAAGGATCAGTAATTGGAAAATAAGGTCTTGGTGATGGAAACAACACCATGTATCACATGATAGAATATTGCAAGACCAACAACTTATTCATTGCAGATACCTTTTTCAGCAACATATATGGAGACTGTACACATGGACCTCATCAGATGGGATACATAGGAATCAAATAGACTACATCTGTAGAAAGAGACAATGGAGAACTTCAATATCATCAGTAAGAACAAGGCCAGGGACCAATTTCAAAACAGATCATCAACTGCTAATGTGCAAGTTTCAGTTGAAACTGAAGAAAATTAAAAACAGCCCATGAGAGCAAAAATATGACCCTAAGTACATCCCACCTGAATTTAGGCACCATCTGAAGAATAGAGTTGATGCATTAAACACTTATGACCAAAGACCAGATGAGTTGTGGGATGACATCAAGAAAATCACACATGAAGAAAGCAAAAGGTCATTAAAAAGACAGAAAGAAAGAGAAGATAAAAATGGACATCAGAAAAGACCCTGAAATTTGCTCTTGAATGGAGAGTATCTAAAGTGAATGGAAGAAATGATGAAGTAAAAGATCTGAACAGAAGATTTCAAAGAGTGCCTTGGGAAGATAAAGTAAAGTATTATAATGAGATATGCAAACACCTGCAGTGAGAAAATCAGAAGGGAAGAACATGCCTGGCATTTCTCAAGCTGAAAGAAATGAAGAAAATAAGTCAAGCCTCAAGTTGCAATATTGGAGGAGTCTATGGGCAAAATATTGAACAATGCAAGAAGCAGCAAAAGAAGATGGAAGAAATACACAAAGTCATTGTACCCAAAAGATTTGGTCAATGTTTAACCATTTCAGGAAGCAGCATATGATTAAGAACCAATGGTATTGAAGAAAGAAGTACCAGCTGCACTGAAGGAATTGGTGAAGAACAAGGCTTCAGGAATTGACAGAATAACTGAGATGTTTCAACAAATAGATGCAATGCTGGAAGTGCTCAATCATTTATGCCAAGAAATATGGACAAAAACTATCTGGCCAATTGACTAGAAGAAATTCATATTTGTGCCCATTCCAAAAAAAAGATGATCCAAAGGGATGTGAAAATTATCAAACAATATCATTAAGGTGACACATAAGTAAAGTTTTGCTGAAAATAATTTTAAAATATCAGTACATTGATAGAGAACTGCCAGAATTTCAAGTCAGATTCAGAAGAGAATGTTGATGTCACATGGATCATGGATGAAAGCAGAGAATGCTAAAAAGATGTTTGTTTACCTGTGTGTTATTGACTATGCAAAGGCATTTGACTGCATGGATCATAAAAAGTTATGGGTAACTTTGAGAAGAATGGAAATTCCACAACACTTGTTTGTTCATGAGGAACTTGTATACTCACAAAGAGGTGGTCATTTGAACAGAACAAGGGGATAGTGCAAGGTTTAAAATCAAGAAAGGTTTGCATGTCAGGGTTGTATTCTTTCACCAAAGTTATTCAGTCCATATGATGAGCAAATAATCTAAGAAGCTGAACATTGTCAAGAAGAATGCAGCATCAGGATTGGAAGAAGACTCGTTGTTGTTGTTGTTAGATGCCGTCAAGTCATCTCCTACTCATAGCAACCCTATGCACAGCAGAACAAAACACTGCCAGGTCCTGTGCTAGCCTCATGATTCATTAACAACCTGCAATACGCAGATGACACAACTTTACTTACTGAAAGCAAAGAAGACTTGAAGTACTTACTGATGAAGATCAAAGATCAAAGATCCATACTTCAGTACGGATTATATCTCAATATAAAGAAAACAAAAATCCTACAACAAGAGCAGTAAGTAACATCATGATAAATGGAAATATGATTGAAATTGTCAAGGATTTCATTTTACTTGGATCCACAATCAATGTTCATGGGAGCAGCTGTCAATAAATCAATGTATTTGCATTGGGCAAATCTGCTGCAAAAGACCTCTTTAAAAGGTTAAAGAGCAAAGATGTCCTTTTGAAGACTAATGTGTGCCTGACCCAAGCCATGGCATTTTCAATAGCCTCATATGCAAATGACAGCTGGACAATGAATATAAAAGATTGCAGAATTGATGCATTTGACTTGTGCGGTGTTAGTGAAGAATACTGAATGTACCACAGACTGCTAGAAATACAAACAAATCCATCTTGGAGAAAGTACAGTGGAATGTTCCTTGCAAGTGAGAATATCAGACTTCCTCTCTCATACTTTGGTTATGTTATCAGGAGGGACCATTCCCTGGAAAAGGACATCATGCTTGGTAGAGTAGATGGTCAGTGAAAAAGGGGAAAACCCTCAACAAGATGGAAGGACATAGTCACAGTTACAATGAGTTCAAGGATAGCAATGATTGTGAGGATGGTGCAGGACCAGGCAGAGTTTTCTTCTATTGTACATGGGGTCACTCTGAGTCAAAATCAATTTGAGAGCACCTAACAACAACAATACAGCTACAGTGATCAAAACAGCCTGGAACTTGAATAACAGTAGACACACAGACCAGTGAAATAAAATTGAGAGTCTAGAAATAGACCCACACATCTATGGTCAACTGATTTTTGACAAGGGTGCTAAGTTCCTCACAAGAGGAAATAAATGAATGGTGCTGGGGAAAAAAATGAATTTCCATATGCAGAAAAATGAAACAGGATCCCTGCCTCACACTTTACATATACACACACACACAAACAAAAAAACAAAAACTTCAAAATCGATTATGTACCTAAATGTACAAACTAAAACCATAAAATTCTTAGAAGAACAAGCAGGGGCAATACTAGCAGACATAATTTTCAAAACCAGATTATCTACTATAATAACAAAAGCGTGAATACCAAAAGAAAAAAAAAATCATAAAACTTAGAAACTTTTGCTTATCAAAAGACTTTACCAAAAAAGTGAAAAGACAAGCTACAAAACAGAATATTTTCAGATATCCCATCAAGAATCTAATAAAATATACACACACACACACATTTACTAATACATATATTAATATATAATGTATAATGGACTGCTAGAAGTAC
>NW_006921759.1:576917-602863 GCF_000298275.1 Orycteropus afer afer
TGAAATGCTTATCATTTGCTGGTGGGAATGCTAAATGGTACAGTACTGTGGAAAACAATGTGGCAGTTCCTCAAAACACTAAAAACAGAAATACCGTGTTGTAGTTGTTAAGTAGCACCAAGTTTGTTCTGACTCATAACGACTCTATATACAACAGAAGGAAGTACTGTGGAGTCTTGAGCCATTGCAGTGCTCAAAATCATTGCTGTGCTTGAGTACATTGTTGTAACCACTATGTCAATCCATCTCATTGAGGGTCTTCTTCTACTTTACCAAACATGATGTCTTTCTCCAGAAACTTGTTCTTCCTCATAACATGTCCAAAGTAGGAGAAGCAAAGTCTTGATATCCTTACTTCTAAGGAGAATTCTGCTGTATTTCATCCAAAACAGATTTCTATTTGTTCTTCTGTCATTCTATGGAATATTCAATATTCTTTGCCAACACCATTCAAATGCATCATTTCTTGGTTGATATACCTTATTTAGTGTCCAGCTTTTGCACTCATATAACTCAAAAATCAAACTCATTGCCCTTGAGTTGATTCCAATTCATAGCAACCCCCAACAGGTTTCTGAGGCGGTAACTCTTTACATAAGTATATTGCCCCATCTTCCTTCCACGGAGCAACTGGTGGGTGTGAACGACCAATATTCTGGTTAGCAGTCAAATGCCTGACTGAAAATACCATGGTTTAGGCCAGGTATACCATGATTTTCAAACTGAATCTGTGCTCTTTACACTTTAAGAGGAGTTATGCAACAGATTTGCCCAGTACAATAAGACAGGAAAGGAAGAAAGGACCAAAATGAATGTCAGAAGAGACTCTGTAACTTGTTCTTAAATGGAAAGTAGCTAAAGCAAATGGAAGAAATGACAAGATAAAAGAACTGAACAGAAGATTTCAAAGAGCAGCTCGAGAAAACAGTGAGGAGGAGAGTGGGTTAGGGTTGGGGATGGTAATTGGGGAGTGAAACCAAATGTACACAAACTGTTGAATGTAAAACAAAATCCACTCTAAATTTGCACCGCAAGCACACACACATACACACAAGAGAGTTCTTAGCGAAAATAAGTGACGTGAGAACTGATCCCTAAAGTATCATCACCCTCACAGCACCCTTATAGGATTTTTAATTATTTAGACTATATAATTTATTTAGACTATATGTAAGGAGAAAGGTGTATGGCCAAAAGCAAGGATATTAGTGATAACATTTCAAGATCTTCATGGATGATGATCTTGATGTCATCCCACAATTTTTCTGGTTTTTGGTCACTGGTGCTCAATGCACTAAATCTATTCTTTAGATGGTCTCTGATTTCAGGAGAGATATAATCAAGGTCATATTTTGGCTCTCTTGGACTTCTTTTAATTGTCTTTAACTTCAACTTGAACTTGCATATGAGCATTTGATGATCTATTCCACAATCTGCTCCTGGCCTTGTTTTAGCTGAAGATATTGAGCTTCCCCATCTCCTCATTCCTCAGATATAATTGATCTGACTCCTGTGTATTCCATCTGATGAGGCCCATGTGTATAGCTGCTGTTTATGTTGTTGATAAAAAAGGTATTTGCAGTGAATAAGGCATCAGTCTTGCAAAATTCTATCATGCAATATACAGTATCATTTCCATCATCAAGATCCTATTTTCCAACTACCAGTGATTCTTCTTTGTTCTCAACTTTCACATTCCAATCACCAGTAATAATCAATACATCCTGATCACATGGCTGGTCATTTTCAGACTGTAAAATTTGGAAAACATCTTCAATCTCCTTGTCTTTGTCTTTGGTGGTTGGTGCATAAATTTGAATAATAGTAATATTAACTGGTCTTCCTTGTAGGTGCATGGATATTATCCTATCACCTATCACTGACAGCATTGTACTTCAGGATATATCTTGAAACATTTTTTGTGATGATAAATGCCATGCCATTCCTCTTCAATCTGTCATTCCCAGCACAGTAAATCATAAGGTTCTCTGATTCAAAATGGCCAAAAGCAGTAATGCCTAGGATATCGATCTTTATGCATTCCATTTCATTTTTGACAACTTCCAATTTTCCTAGATTCATACTTCATACATTACATGTTCCATGTTACATGTGGGAGCTCTGGTAGCATAGTGGCTAAGACACTTGCCTGCTAACCAGACGGCTGGCGGTTCAAACCCACCAGCCACTCCTTGGAAGGAAGGATGGGCAATCCTACTTCCGTAGTGATACTGCCTCGGAAACCCAAGGAGAGATTGCTATGAGTCGGGCTTGACTCAACGGCACATAACAACAACAACAACATGTTACATGTAACATTACATGTTCCAGTTGTTAATGGATGTTTGCAGCTTTTTCTTTCCATTTTGAGTCATGCCACATCAGCAAATGGACATCCCAAAAGCTTTATTCCATCCACATCATTAAGGTTGACTCTACTTTTTATTTTTTATTTTTGCAGTGTTCCCTTTACTTTGAGAGCTCTGGTGGCATAGTGCCTAAGGCATTTGACTGCTAATCAGAAGGCTGGAAGTTCAAATCCACCATCCACTCCTTGGAAGTAAGATTGGGCAGTGTACTTCCATAGAGATACTGCCTCAGAAACCCAAGGAGGGGTCGCTATGAGTTGGATCTGACTCGACAATAGTGAGAGCTATACTTTGAGGAGACATCTCTTCCCCAGTAGTATTTTGAGTACCTTCCAACCTGAGGTGCTCATCTTCCAGCACTACATCAGACAAAGTTTCATGGCTGTTCATAAAGTTTTCCAGTAATGTATCAGACAGTGTTTCACTGCTATTCATAAGGTTTTCACTGGATAATTCTTTGAGAAGTGTATGGCTCCTTCCTTCTTCCAAGTTGATGTAGTCTGGAAGCTCCACTGAAATGTGTTCACCATGGGTGACCTTGCTTATATTTGAAATACTGGTGGTATAGCCTATATAGCCTCACAGCAACACACAAGCTACCACAGTAGGATAAACTGAAAGATTAGTCCTTCAACAATACTGTGCTGCTTTTTTTCTTTCTTCATTGTTTTCTTTTGTCCTTCTCCTTGGGCCTTCTCTCTTCTCCTCTTTGTTTTCCTTTTCACCCTATCTTCTTTTTCATCTTCTTTTCTCTTTGTGTTGCCACCTACACCTCTGTGGTAAGCAGCACCTCTCCCACCCCTCTGTGGATGGCAGTGTGAGCTATACTGGAATGAGTTCCGTGTTCCTGCAGCACCCATACTTGGAAGCTAACACTTGCACCAGATTTTTTTTTTTTCCTCTCATTTTCATTTTTCCTTCTCCCTTTCTTCTCAGTCTTCCCTCTTCCCCTAGTTGCTTTTTTCCTTTTGCTTCCACTGACCGACACCATTATTATTTTCTTTTTGGTCTTCTTCTTTTTTTTAAATTTAGTTTAGTATCTTGCCCCCACCACTACCCCATTCAGCTGTGCCACTCCTGATCTTCCACATTCAGTGGTACATGCTCCTGCAGAGCAAGTGCCACATTTCCACTGCAGCTGTGTTTGGGGCTGTCATTTGTCACTTGTTTCTTGTTGTTTCTTTTTCTTCCTCTTCTATTTTTATTTTCCTTCTTCATCTTTTTCTTTCTTCTTAGGTCTCCCTCTCTCTCACCTCCCTTATTATCTTTTCTCATTTTTCCTTTTTATCCTCTCCCCTCCTACATTCCCCCCTTTTATTTTTTTTTTCATGTCTTTCTATCTTTCTTCAGCATTTGAAAGCCAATGACCCTCAACCATACTCAGCCACACTTGCTGCCCAACCCATTGGCCAAGTGTAATCACCAATTACAGCAGTACTGGACCAATAACAGACAGAGGCCAACATCCACCCAGCCTCCTCTCAACTGCTCTGCATGATCAGTGATCAGAAACTTCCACCCAAATTCACACTTGCTACCAAATCTGCCAAGAAACAGGTGGTAAATTCCCTACTGCTACCAAACTGTGACTAGAGTAAAACGACTATCTTGTTGCCTAGATATGTTATGTAGAATTAAACAAAAAATCTCATTGAAGCAAACCAATATATAATCAACAAATTTATACAGTAACACTACAATGTCTCAGAGACAACAGACAACTTAAAATTACACACACACACACAACAAGATATGATGCCTCAAACAAAGAAGCAAAGTACTTGGTAAGAAAATCTTCCAGAGGAAGATATGCTAGTAGAATTGCCTGATAAGGAATTCAAAATAATTATATTTAGATACCTTCAATGGATTGAGAAAACTACACACAAAATCAAGGAAAACAGACAAAAACTCTAGAAGAATTAAATAAGTAAATAAATAAAGAGACTGACAAAATAAATGGAAAATTAGAAACCATAAAAAAACAGCAAGTAAAAAATCCAAAATATTAATACAAAATTTAAAAAATGGATAATGCATTGGAAGACAAAGGTGTAAAATTGAATCAATGGAACACAGAAGTAGTGAAATGGAAGAAAAATACCTCAATACCAATTTGTTGGAGGAATAAGCATACAAAAGAATTAAACAAAATGAGGAAAGCTTAAGATTCATTTGGAACACCACGAAGAGGACTAATATACATGTGACTAGAATTCCAGAACAGGAAGAGACAAAACAAAAGCAAGACTGTGGAGGGACTGGAACCCTCATACACTGGTGGTGAGATTGCAAAATGGTACAACCACTGTGGAAAGTGGTATGCACTTCCTTAAGAAGTTGGAAATTGAAATACCTTATGATTCAGCAACTCCACTACTAGGTATATATCCTAAAGAAATAAGAGCCATGACATGAACAGGTATATGCACACCCATGTTCATTACAGCATTATTAACAAGAGCAAAAAGCAGAAAATAATCTAAGTACCATCAATGGATGAACGCATCAATGGATGAGTGCATAAACAAACAATGGTACATACATGCTACACAACATTAAAGAATAACAATAAATTTGTGAAACATCTCATAACATGGATGAACCTAAAGGATATTATGTGTGGTGAAATTAATTAATCACAAAAGGATAATTATTGCATGAGATCACTACTGTAACAAGTTAAGAAAAGATTTAAACAAGAAGTAATCATTCTTTGAAGGTTAGCAGGGATAGGAGGGGAAGGAAATGTAAGTCACTAACGAGAGGGTAGATATGTCTTAATTTGGGTGAAGAGAAAGGCAATATACAATAAGGGGGAGGTCAGCACAAAATGATCAAGGCAGGGGAAGACACAGGGAGGCTCCACAAGAGTTAAAGGCAACAAAGTGAATCCTATTACATACACAGTCCTGCAGTAACATTAATAATAATAACCTACAAGTGGGTACATAGATAGACAGTCAAGTTAAACAAGGCTGGGAAGGAAAATGGGACTATACCCACAAATACATATAGGTATGACAGAGTAAATCTCTGCCTATGCATTTCTATGTCTTGTAAATATATCCATTAACGTAGTAGATCATACAGGTGGCAAATTTATGAAAATTTCTTGGTCATAACATACCATGAGGGAATGAATAACTGGTCATGGAGGCTCAGGACCATAGTTGTGGAGGACATTAAGGTCAATTGGCATGACATAGTCCACAAAGAGAATGTTCTACATCTTACTTCAGCAAATAGTGACTTGGGACTTTAGAGCTTGTGAGTAGCCATCTAAGGCACAACTATTGGTGTCTCCCCATTCTGAGTAAAGAAGTGTGAAGAAAATGAAAGATGCAATGAAACAATAAAGGGATGATTGACCATGTGAACCTCAGCTTCCATAACCCTGAGACCAGGATTAGACTGTTCCTGGCTACCACTGCTGACCACTCTGAAAGGGATCACAGTAGGAGGTCTTGGATAGAGTTGAGGGAAATGTGGAACAAAACTCAAAATCATAATTGAGACAAGCCTTACTGGTCTGATGAAGACTGATGGAACTCCTGAGACTATGGCTTTTAGAGATCCTTCAAGCTAGGAAATGAACTCAACATTCAGCCAAACGATAGGCCTAAAAAGTGAGCAGTAATACTAGGAAGGTATGAGTTCATTTGAACAATCAAACATATGAAATCACGAGGACAGCATTTGCCCAGGGATAGAGGTAGGATGATGGGAGAGTAGGAAGATTGAAAAAGATAGAAAAATTATGGTGCTTGGTTTGGAAAAGGGCTTGATGAAGTGAATATTCTTTTATATTTTGTGTGACAGTGTGTACTAATATGACTTTCTATAAATTACTTGTTTTTTCACACATCTGTTAAACATTTACTAAGTGTTTATCTTTGTTATGTCGTGCTGCTGTAACACAAATACTATGAATAAGTTGCTTTAAAATATAGAAATTTATTTTCTCACAGTTGTGGTGCCTAAAAGTCCAAGTTGGGGTCTTGATTATGATGATTGCTTCCTTATAGGTAATCCAAGGTATTTTTAGGTTGCTTGTTCCTTAGCTTATAGACTATCATCACATGGAGTTTATCTTCCCTGTTTGTGTGCACCTGTGTCTAATCTGCTCTTTTTATAACTCAAATTTAGAATCCACCCCATTTGGATATGATCTAATTAAAAGTTCAAAGAAACTCTATTTACAAACAGAATTACATCCACCAGTATGGTATAGGGATTAAGATTCCAATACATATTGGGGGTGGAAGTGAGGGACACAGTGCAATTCCTAACACTCCTGTGGCATGGTAAGTATGTTTGACATAGGTACATCAACATATCTTAATATATTTCCTGACCTTCTGCATCTTTTTTGGAACGGATGTTAAAAATATTCATGACACTCAATAATATCTCTCTAACCAAGTGTTTGATAATTGCCATTCTATAACTCAATAATAATTAATCATAGGTTTTATTTCATTCATGTGTCTAATATATGCTTACTCTAACAATAATAGCAACTAATATTTATTAAGTGTTTTGGGTTTGTTGATGTTGTTAGGCCTTTGAGCTGTCTCTGACTCAAAGCAACCTGTGTGCAACAGAACAAAACAGTGCCAGTCCTGTGTCATCCTCTCAGTTCTTGCTATATCTGAGCTCATGGTTCCAGCCACTGTGTCAATCTATCTTGTTGAGGCTGTTCCCCTTTTTCATTGACCCTTCACTTTACCAAGCATGATATCCTTCTCCAAGGAATGGTTCTTTCTGACAACATGACCAAAGTAGGTGAGATGAAGTCTGGCCACTCTCCCTTCCAAGGAGAATTCCAGCTTCACTTCTTCCAAGGTAGATTTGCTAGTTCTTTTAGCAGTTCACAGTACTTTCAGCTTATTCCCTACAATACAACACAAAAGCATTAACTCTTTTTTCAGTCTTCCTTATTCAATGCCCAGCTCTCATGTGCATAAGAAGAAATTGAAAATACCATGGCTTGAGTTAGGTGCACCTTAGTCTTCAAAGAGATATCTTTGCTCTTCAACACATCTGATATCCCTTGCTTTGAGCCAAAATCCATGTGACATCAGCTATGATATCCCTTGCTCCATGTCCCCTTCTGAATCCACTTTGCAATTGTAGAAGTTTTCAGTCAATATACTGCTGCAACTGTTTTTGGATTACCTTCAGTAAGATTTTACTTGCGTGTGATATCAATGATATTGTTTGATAATTTCCACATTCTATGGGATCACCTTTGTTTGGAATGGGTACAAATATGGATCTCTTCCAGTCAGTTGGCCAGGTAGCTGTCTTCCAAATCTCTTGGCATAGCCAAGTGAGTGCCTGCAGTGGGTCATCCATTTGTTGAAACATCTCAATGGGTATTCTGTCAATTCCTAGAGACTTCCTCTTTGCCAATTCCATCAGTGGATCTTCGACTTATTCCTTCAGTCCCATTGGTTCTTGATTATATTCCCCCTCCTGAAATGGATGAATATCTACCTTTTTTTTTTTTTTTTTTGGTATAGTGATTCTGTGTATTCCTTCCATCTCCTTTGATGTTTCCTGCATCATTCAACACATTGCCCATAGAATCTTTCAATATTGCTATTTGAGCCTGAAATTTTTTCCTCAGTTCTTTCAGCTGGAGAAATACCGAGTGTGTTCTTCCCTCTTGGTTTTCTAACTCCAACTCTTTGCACATTTCATTACAATGGTTGACTTTGCCTTCTCGAGTTGCTCTTTGAAATAATCTGTTCAGCTCTTTTATCTTGTCATTTTTTCTGTTTGCTTTAGCTACTCTCTGCTCAAGGGCAAGTTTCACAGTCTCTTCGACATCCATTTTAGTCTTTTCTTCCTTTCCTGTCTTTTTAATGTCCTTTTGCTTTCCTCATTGATGATGCTCTTGATGTCATACCATAATTCTTCTGGCTTTTGGTCATTGGCATTCAATGCATCAAATCTATTCTTTAGATGATCTCTAAATTCAGGAGGGATGTAATCAAGGTCATATTTTGTATACAACCAAAGGTTGTATACAACCATGTTTGTATAACTAGTGAATTGCAGAGCCAGATTATAAATGCTAGTAGTCTGGCTTCAGAGTCCTTGCTCTTAAACATTACTTTACACTACTCAAAACAGTGGACTACATCTGTGGCAAGAGGAGATAGAGAAGCTTAATATCTTCTGCCAAAAAAGACCAGGAACTGATTATGGAACAGACCATCAACAACTCATATGCCTGTTCAAGTTGAAGTTGAGGACAACTAAAAGAAGTCCACAAGAGCCAAAATATGACTTTGAGTACATTCTAGCTGAATTTAGAGACCATTTAAAGAACAGATTTTATGCATTGAACAAAAACCAGAGTAACTGTGGGATGACAGCAAGAATATGACCAATGAAGAAAGCAAAAGGTCATTAAAAAGACAGAAAAGGAAGAAAAGACCAAAATGGATGTCAGAAGAGACTCTGAAACTTGCCTTTGAACAGAGAGTAGCTAAAGCAAATGATAAAAATAACAAGGTAAAAGAGCTGAACAGAGATTTCAAAGAGCAGCTCGAGAAGACAAAGCCAATTATTATAATGAAATGTGCAAAGACCTGGAGATAGAAAACCAAAAGGGAAGAAGGTGTTCAGCATTTCTTAAACAGAAAGCACTGAAGACAAAATTAAGCCTCAAGTTTCAGTATTGAAAGATTCTATGGGTAAAATATTGAATGATGCAGGAAACATCAAAAGAAGATGGAAGTAATACACAGAGTCTCTACCAAAAAGAAATTGGTCAATGTTCATCCATTTCAGGAAGTGGCATATGATCTAGAACTAATTGTATTGAGAGAATAAATCAAGGTTGCTCTGAAGGAATTGGCAAAAAAAAAAAATAATAATAATAATAACAATAATGCTCCATGAGTTGACAGAACGTCTGTTGAGATGTTTCAACAAATAGATGCCATGCTGGAGGCACTCACTTGGCTATGCCAAGAGATTTGGAAGACAGCTATCTGGCCAATTGACTGGAAGAGATCCATATTTATACCCATTCCAAAGAAAGGTGATCCCACAGAAGGTGGACATTATCGAATAATATCATTATTATCACAAGCAAATAAATTCTTACTGAAGATAATTCAAACAGAGTTGCAGCAGTATATTGACAGAGAACTTCCAGAAATGCAAGCTGGATTCAGAAGAGTATGTGGAATGAGGGATATCATGGCTGATGTTAGATAGATCTTGGTTGAAAGCAAAGAATACCAGAAAGATGTTTACTTGTGTTTCATTGACTATGCAAAAGCATTCCATTCTGTGGATCATAATAAATTATGGATAACATTGAGAAGAATGGGAATTCCAGAACACTTGAGTGTACTCATGAGGAACCTGTACATGGACCAGGAGGCTGTCATTCAAAAAGAACAAGAGGATACTGTATGGTTTAAAATCAAAAAGGGAGTGCATCAGGTTTGTGTGCTTTCACCACACTTATTCAATTTGCAATCTGAGCAAATAATTCAAGAAGCTGGAGTATATGAAGGAGAATGTGGCATCAAGATTGGAAGAAATCTCATTAACAACCTGAGATATACAGATGACACAACTTTGCTTGCTGAAAGTGAGGATGACTTGGAGCACTTACTGATGAAGATTAAAGACTACAGTCTGCAGTATAGATTATATCTCAATATAAAGAAAACTAAAATCCTCTTAACTACACCAATAAGCAGCATCACATGAATGGAGAAAAGACTGAAGTTGTCAAAGACTTCATATTACTTGGTTCTACAATCAATGCCAATGGAAGCAGAAGTTAAGACAACAAAAGAAGTATTGCAGTGGGCAAATCTGTTGCAAAAAAACCTCTTTCAAGTGCTGTAGAGTGTAGCACTTAGTTGAAGACTAAGATGTGCCTAACCCAAACCATGGTATTTTCAATCACCTCATATGCATATGAGAGCTGGACAATGAAAAAGGAAGACTGAAGAAGAGTTGATGTTTTTGAGTTGTGGTGTTGGCAAAGAATGCTGAAAGTACTGTGGACTGCTAAAAGAGCTAACAAATCTGTCCTGGAAGAAGTGCAGCCTGAATGTTCCTTGGAAGTGAGAATGGCTAGACTTTGTCTCACCTACTTTGTTCATACTATCAGGAGGGACCATTCTCTGGAGAAGGATGTCATGCTTGGCAAAATGGCAGGTTAATGTAAGAGGAGAAGGCCCTCAACAAGATGGATTGACTCAGTGTCTGCAGCGATGAGCTCAGGTGTAGTAGGGATCGTGAGGCTGGCACAGGATCGGGCAGTGTTTCATTCTGTGGTACATAAGGTCACTATGAGTCAGAGACTACTATACGGCACATAACAACAACAACAACAATTACCTTGGAAAAGTCACTTAACTTGCCTCCATCTCCTCATCTGAAAATGCAAACAATAATAGTAGCTGGTTAATTATAAATAATCTAAAATCCAATAGAAATAGTTGTATAAATTTTTTGCATATCTATATACTAAAATATTAAACTGGCATTTAAAACACTAAGATGATTACACAATATTGAAGGAAAATACTATGGCAATAAAAACAAATTAAAGGCAATACAAAAGCATTAAACATCACATAGTTTAATTCTAATACTGCAAAACAAACAAACAAAAAAAATTATAACCTATAATTAAAAAAAAAAAAAAGATGAAAGAAATACACCAAACCTTTAGTAGTGGTTGTATTTCATCAATAGGATAATGAGAGATTTATTTTTGCTATTGTATACATTTTTCCTTTCCTGGAATAAGCATACGTGGTTTCCTCAGCTAGACTAGATTTGAATCCCAGCCCCACTACTGACTAGTTGCATGAGCTTGAATGAGGTTCTTAACTTCTCTGTGACATAAATGTCTCACTGTGAAATGGCAACAAAAGTAGAATCAATTTCATAGGATTAAATGAGTTAATATCATTACTTAGAACAGTGCCTGGTACGTAATAAGTACTACATAGATATCAAGTATTATCATTAGTCCATGCATTGCAGAAAAATAAACTTGTTTTAAAAGAATGAAGCATGAGTGTGCTGGAACATAATTCAAGAACTCCTTTTATTGTCCTCTATTATGTTTTGGAAAGAAAAAATAATTGAGGTGTAGGTGAAATGTTTGCCTCTTTTCTACAAAATAAACAATTTGAGTTTTTTAATTATTATTTTTTGCTCTATTTCAAATTCAGCTATTGAGCATATTCTATTGATAACTGCCTCCATATTTAGAAACACAGCTTTAGTTAGAATTAGAACCTAGTAGAGCTGGTTTAAACTAAATGATAGCAATAGAAAATAATCAACTATAGATAATAGCACATAACATTCCCAGAGGCCATCATAGAGTCATGTGTTCTACAGGTGTACATGGGAGACATGAAATTTTCATCAACCATTGCTTCCCAATCTCAGTGGTTGTTCCCTCTCACCTCCCTCCCCAGCTTCTGGCCAAAGAAGGCAACATTTCCCAAATCTAGTCAGTAAGATTCCTAACCAGATCTTTTGCAGCCACTACTAGTAAAGCAGGAGCCCTGGAAACACAGTGAGTAAGTGCTCAGCTGCTAACCGAAAAGCTGGTGGTCCAAACCCAGCAGCCACTTCATGGAAGAAAAATGTGGCAATCTGCTTCTGCAAAGATTACAGCCTTGGAAACCCTATGAGGCAAGTCTACTGTCTTATGGTGTCATTATGAGTCAGAATCAAATTGATGGCACACAACCACTGGTAAAGCAGCTGTTTCTTCACACTGAGTTATCACCCTGTTAAGGTAAAAGTCTTGGGCTGCTTTTAGACATCTTTACCACAGCAATAGGAAAGTCTGCTTAAGAAAGAAGGCTACATAAAGAAATCAGATACAAAAGATGAAGATAGTACCTTAGCAGCATCATTGAACACCTGGATACTTTTATGGCTTAAGCTAAAAGTACCTCTAGATGTTCAAATAGCATAAATCAATGAATTCCCTTTTTACATTCACTAATTTGAGTGGGCTTATGTCAGTTATGACCAATGAGTTCTTACTAGTTCATAAGTGACTTCTCATTTAATATCCAAAGTTACACTATGGACTAGATACTATTATGCCATTTATGCACTAAGACATTGAGACTTCGAAAAGTCATGTGGCTTACCTAAAATAGCCTAAGCAGGAACTAAAGGAATGAAGATTTGAATGCAAGTGATTCAACAGTTCAGTTTGACTCCACAGCATATCCTCCGGCACTATGCTGTGCATGTTCTCCTCTCTGTGCACCTATAAGCTTTTATGACTTTCTTCTGTCTTTTTCCATTAGTCTCTTATATCAATGGTATGGTAGATGCTGAATGAATGTTTATGAATACACTGAACTCTGCTCAACAAACTTCAGTTGGTGATTATTTCCCTTATTAAAGAAATTATTTCTTAGCTCATTGACCACACACTCGGGGTCAAACTAGATGACCTTCTGTGTACTTTCCAAGGCATATAGTAATGTCCTCAGTTACTGATGCTATTGTTCTATGACTTCACTCACAATCACTTTGAATAGAGCTGAGCCTACAGAATCTTTGAGAGCTTAGATTCTTGTCCACATTTGTTAATACCCTAGCAATTCCATATTTAACCCATCTTTCTAGTCATACAGAATATACTACAATAAATCGTATGTTTTTGTTCTTGTTAGGTGCTGTTGAGCTGGTTCCAACTCATACCAACCCTATGTATAACAGAATGAAATGCTGCCTATCCTGTACCATCTTCACAATTTTTACTATGCTTGAGCACATGTTTGCAGGCACTGTGTCAATCCATCTCATCAAGGGTCTTCATCTGTTTCATTGAACCTCTATTTTGCCAACATGATATCCTTCTCCAGGGACTGGTTCCTCTTGAAAACATGCCCAAAGTATATGAGACAAAATGTCACTGTTCTTGCTTCTAAGGAGCTGCAAAAAGGGCATGGAGGCATCTTCTGACCTCCTCCAACCTCACAAGGGGGAAACAGTCACCATCAATAGTCCAAGGTTTTTTCCTATGAGACCAGACATACTGCCAACCTCTAAACTTTTTACTAATTCTGACACCAGTCTTCCCTCCCACAGCACTCCCTACTTCTCTGCTGTGTTCAATAATTCATTGCATTGGCCACATAGAACTCACAGATAATACTCATGATTATGGGGTATATTAGGGGAGTAATAGGTTATAATTCAGGTTTAGGAATGTGCTCAGGATACAATTCTTCCATTAGTATAGTATCCCCTCTGTTATGCCTTCAAGCATGCCTCTCCGGCACTTGGGCTCTTGGCCTGGCCTCTGCCCTGCTAGGGCAAATATTACACAGCTCTTTTAGTTCTGCTGATAGATACATCTGCATGCAGCCACTCCACCAGCAAGCTTCCTGCCCAAGGGCACACAGCTTTCTCGCTCTGTGGGTCAGTGCTCTGTGTCTTGCCTCTTGGTTCCACTGTGGCAATCTCTCTTCAGCCAGGCATCTGTTTGCCAGCCTTCTGGCTGCTAGATGTCTCTCCAAGCCAGGCATCTCTCAGCCAAGGAGGTCCAGCTCAGGGATCTCGAGTCCAAACACATGCTCCACTTCACCTCCAGCTATTCTCTATGGCAGTTAGATCCCCCTCTGCCTCTAGGAGGGCTCATTTTGAGTCCAGCAGGATAGCAAAACTACCTAATCCTCACATTAGAGTTCTACACACCTTATTTGCATGCCCCACTCAGTAATTCGGTGGGAATTACAAAGACTATGGCTAGAAAAGTCATACCAAGTAATTCACTGCACCACAGAGTATTATGGCTGTACTTACTTCAAGACAGATTGTTCATTCTTTTGACACTCTGTGACATATTCAATATTCTTTGCCAATACCATCATTCAAGGGCATCAATTCTTCTTTGATCTTCCTTACTTATTGTCCAGTTTTCACAAACATATGAGGAGAATGAAATGATCATGGTTTTAAAGTGACAGCTTTGCTTTTTAACCTTTTAAAGATGTTCTCTGCAGCAGATTTTCCCAAAGCAATATGTCATTTCATCTTTTGACTGTTGCTTCCATGGCTTTGATTATGGATCCAAGTAAAATGAAATCCTTAACAACTTCAAACTTTCCTCCATTTATCATGATCTTGCTTTTTTGTCCCAATGTGAAAATTTTTGCTTTCTTTTTATTGAAATGTATTCCATATTGAAAGCTTTCATATTCATCAGTAAGTGCTTCAAGTCATCTTCACTTTCAGCAAACGTGGTTATGTCATCTCCATATTGCAGATTGTTAATGAGTCTTCCTCCAATTCTGATGCCACATTCTTCATATACTCCATCTTCTCAGATTTTCTCAGATTGAAAAACTATGGTGAAAGGATACAACCCTGATGAACACCTTTCCTGATTTTAAGCCATGCAATATCCCCTTATTCTTTTGGAATGACTACCTCTTGGTCTATGCCCAAGTTCCTCATGAGCACAATTAAGTGTTCTGGAATTCCCCTTCTTGGCAATCTTACTCATAATTTGTTATGATCCACTCAGTGGCATGCCTTTGCATAATAAATAAAACACAGGTAAACATCTTCCTGGTATTCTTTGTTTTCAGCCAAGATCCATTTGACATCAGCAATTATATCCCTTATTCCATGTTCTTTTCTAAATCTGCTTGAGTTTCTCCAGCTCCCTGTCAATGGACTGCTGCAACAATTTTTTTTTAATTATTTCAGCAAAATTTTACTTGTATGTGATATTAATGATATTGTTAAATATTGTCCAGATTCTGTTGGATCACCTTTCTTTGGAATGAGCACAAATATGGATCTCTTCCAGTCATTTGGCCGGTAGCTCTCTGCCAAATTTCTTGGCATAGAAGAGTAAGCACTTCCAGCATTCTATCTGTTTGTTGAATCATCTCAATTGATATTCCATCAATTCCAGAAAGCTTATTTTTTTGCCAATGCCTTCAGTGTAATTTGGACTTCTTCCTTCAATACCATTGGTTCTTGATCATATGCTACCTCTGAAAATGATTGAATGTCAACCAATTCTTCTTGGTATAGTGACTCTATGTATTTCTTCCATCTTCGCTTGTAAAGTTTCACAATTGTATAGGTGTTATTCCCACCATTAAATCTTATGCCTTATTGAAATAAGGCCCTTTCAGTCACAGTTAGCCAAATTCGAGTCTAACGAATATATTTTTTCAAGTCATACCCACTCTATCTCTTTTATACTTGCTCTCTTTTTATTCTCTCTCTCTCATTCTGTTTCTGTCTCTCTTGCCCTCTCTGTTGTTTCCTTTTAAAACAAAAATCACTGGAAAATCATTCATGTGATCTCTCTCTATATATTTTAAAATCTGTTTTTCCAGTCCAATGAAAATATTCTGTAGATTCCTGCTACTTTGAGGACACTAGCATGCCCTTGTAGCTAATGGTATGAGCTGTACAGAGTCAAGAAGACTTGACTTTTAATTCAAGTTCATTCACTTACTAGCTATGTATCCTTGGACAATAAAATGGAAATAATAATATCTAACTCACAGTTCATTAAGAAGATTAAATGACACAAAGTATACAGAGATCTTAGCAGTGGTGACACAGAGTAAATATTCAGGAAATGGTAGCTATTATGGATAAGAATGGCTAATAATTTTATTCTGTAAAATAATAATAGTAATTACATATAACTCCCCAAAAGAAACATCTTCCACCTTTAGTCTTTTTGTGTTCAAAGTTGTAATACCTTGCATCTGTCTTCTCAAGGACCTCCACTAATGGCTATGTCTGAGCAACACACTGAAGATGCAGAAGTTCTCACCTGGCCACTAAAACTCAGTCTTTGTGGAGCTATGGTAAAATCCACCTACATTTCTTTGTTTGAAAGAGAAACCTAGTCACTAGGCATCCCTCACATCCCCAAAAAAAAGAACCATCAATCTTGGCCTAGGTGACTGTCACATTGAACATTTTAAGGCAGCTTTTTCAACCTTGGAGGTTTGGGCAGCCTGCCAGTAATGAAGATGTATTAATGCTTAATGCAGCTTAATGTAATAGGTGTCATGTTCATAATTTACAGAAGCTCTTTCTAAAGCATTAAATTCATTTATACTCCTTAAAAGCTACTCAATCGTGGGGGCTAAGTTAGTTCGGTAGGGTTTCTTTTTTAGGATCAAATGATATATAAATTGTTAACATATCCAAACTCATCCATTAGTGCATGTGAAAGCGATAAATGTGCCACAGTAGCAATAACATGATCGAGGAAAGTCATTGTGGTCATTAGGGCTGAAAGGGTTTCATTTATGGCCCTGGGAAAGAGAATGAAGGCTGTAAAATAGAACTAGGAGTGCCCACTGACCAGGAGCCCTACTTTATTATGCTTAAATAAAAATAAAACAAAATGTACATTTTAGATGCTCCAAAGTGGCAATGGGTTTGGCCTTCAATTTTATAGCAAGAGTTGTCCTTCCTGCTTCCTTCCACCATTTTGAGAAAAGGATATGGAATGGACTGATGGATGAGGACTTCACATCCCAACTGTCTGCTCACAGAATATTGATTGGCCTTTTGGTAAATAACTCTAAGCAAAACGGGTGGTGGTAGGGTGGGGGGCACGACTAATGAGAGCCCTTGCTTGTTGGACAGATCCAGGAGGTCAGTAATTGATGGAATTATAAATCCTAACACTGTGTTTCCAGAGTAGTCACAAGATCAAAAGAGAAATGAGAAGAAACTATAGCTGTATATATCAGATTAAAACAACCACCATCTATTACCCCATTATGATCTGCTGACATCCACCATTACTCATGTCCTTGTGAGTTAAGTTTCCCCCTTCAAAAACATTGCACAATGCCAAAAGCCCTGCAACACAAGAAGTAGGAGACCAAATTAATAAAATTTTTAAAGTACAATTATTCTAGCTGTTAACTCATTGCTGCCTAGTCGATTCTGACTCATGTAATCCCATGTGTGTCATGGTAGAACAGCACCCACAGGGTTTTCAATGACTTTCATCTTTTAGAAGTAGATCACCAGGCCTTTCTTCCATGGCAGTGGGTGGATTCAAATCAGGAAGCTTTCAGTAATATTTAAGTATAAACAACTTGCACCACTTAGGGGACTTATTATACCCATTCAAAAAACACTACTGTAGAGTAGATCCAGACTCACAGCAACCCTATAGAACAGAGTAGAACTGCCCTATAGGGTTTACAAGGCTGCCTCATCTTTCTGCCTCAGAGTGGCTAGTGGTTTTGAATGACCAATATTTTGGTTAGCAGCTGAATGCCTTAACCACTATGCAACAAGAGCTCCTTTATTCTAGGTATTTGTCCTTCTCAATGCTGGCATAAATGGAAATCATCATTTATACTAAGGATTTTTATAAACTGCCAGTGTCATATAGGAGCCTTAGTGCTTCAATGATTAAGTGCTCAGCTGCTATCCTAAAGGTCATTGATTCAAACTTGCCAGCTCCATAAGAGGCAATCTGCTCTGGTAAAGACTGCTGTTGTGTGCCATCGATTGGATTCCAACTCATAGTGACCCTATAGGACAGAGTAGAACCGCACCATAGGATTTTCTGAGCTGTATTCTTCACAGGAGCAGATCATCAGGTTTTTTCTCCCACAGAGCTGCTAATGGGTTTGAATCACCAACTTTTCTGTTAGCAGGTGAGTACTTAATCATTGCACCACCAAGGCTCTGACTCTGGTAAAGATTACAGCCTAGGAAACCCTATGGGGCTGTTCTACTCTGTCTTATTGGGTCATTGTGAGTCAGAATTGACTGGACAGCACACAGCAGAACAAACACCACTACAATTTAGTAGAGTAAAACTGTTGTTGGTATCTGGCCTCTGTTCACAAATCATGCTACGTCCTGCTATGACTCTGGCCTTCACTTACAACAACAATTAGCTGGACCACTAGTCACCAGAGATTTTACAGAGACTGAATGAAGCTGAAGATTTCACTATTAGATCCTTTTGTCTATGAAAGGTCAGACTTTATCTTTATGACAAGAGAGCTGCAATCAGGAGTCTTTGCTGAGTAAAGTCTGCAGAAGGGTGGGGCAAAGAGCAAATATGGGAGCTCTGACTAAAACCCAGGCTGCATACTAGAAGATCAGGGAGTAAGTGTATCTAACAACCTCTAATTAAGTCATGTCATGTAGACAGATTTGACTTGGAGAAAGAAATGCCTACAGTAATTGCATTTAGTTCATCTTGTAGCATGCTCCCAATCATAACTGCTAATTCAATTGTACGTTCATTCTGCCAGCTCATTGCCATTAAGCACACATTTAATTACTTCAATAAAGGATTAATATGCAACACACAAAAGGAGGGACAGAAGATTGTGCCAAAACACACAGCTGCCCCAGCGTTTAGCCTAGAGATAAAAAAAAGAAAAAAAAAAAAAAAGACTATCATTGAGCAGCATAATCCTGCTCCAAATATATCATTATTAGATGAACATTCCAGACTTTTATTTTTGTGCTTGTTATGCACCGTTCCACATGCATATATTTCAATGGCACCAGAAAGAGCTGTAATGGGCAACTGACAGCTTTCCATTGTTGTCTCAATCAGGCACCCACCCCCACCCCCCAGCCCTGTGCTCCTCTATGCTTGTAAGGTTGAGCTTATCTTGGCTCCAGGCAAAAGCTTACCAGTGGCTACATTACAACATCCTGAGATAAGGGCCCTCCCTTGACATTGTTCCTGCCTGTGCTACAAACAAGTGACAAACCTGGCATGTATAAAAAGAGAGAGAGGGAGAACAACAAAGCCAGGCTCCCTCATCCCTGCCTCCTCCCAATACCACCTCAAAGGACAGCCCATCAATTCTCCAGGATGTACACAATCATTATTGTAGGGAAACAAAGGCCAGTGTCAATTGTGCCGTGTTATAAAGCAGTCCCTCAAATTAAAACCATGTACCTAACTGCATCTGATGGCAGAAGCTATTTAGCAGTGATATTTTACGGAAAGGCAATGAAAAGCAATAACTGCTTTATTTAATGTATCTGTTCAATCCAGCTGCCCTGGATTGGCCTTAATAGAAGCTGTCGATCAATGTCAGGCCCTTAGAAATAACTGCCCCAGACTGCAATAAACATGAAGGAAAGATAACTAGAACTACTGCTCAGCCTCTTGTTACCTTTCCTGCGCCCAGAGATTTGTCATGTGTTTATACTGCTCATAATAGCTGGCACCATGATTATCATCTTTGCCTCCTGGTATGGTAGTGAGCACATCAGGGAGGGATGTGAGAGAGGAGGAGAAGCAAAGTTGGAAATAAGAAGCAAAGTTGGGGTAAAAATTTACATTTCTACCCCAGATACACTGAATCAGAATCTATATTTTAACAAGATGCCCTCATGATTCTTACATATACATAAAAATCACCTGGGGCTCTTGTTAAAATGTAGATTCTCATTTAGTATATCTGGGGTAGAAATGAATTCTCAGCAGGGAGCCAAACCAGAATGAATTGGTTTGCAGCTCTTCTGCAAAAGAGTAGAACAGTGGGAAGAGGTGTATGGGATGTAAGACAAAAAGATGAAGGATAAATAAAAGAGAGTTTGTTCCAGGTATGTGAGGTTAAATCTCTGTAAAGTGGGTATTTGCTCCCTACTGGCACATGTGTCATAATGCTAACATCACTCCTATTTTCTTTACCACCTCTTAGCAGGACCTCAGTTAAGAAGGATTAAATAAGGCATGGGCTTTTAGTTTCAGTGTCTTCTCCAACAAATCCTGGTACTACCAGGAAGAAAATAAGCAAATTATAGCCATGACAGAGTCCCTAAGTAGTAAAAATTGGTAAGGCACTTGGTTACTAACCAAAAGGTTTAAAGTTCAAGTCCACCCAGAGGCACTACAGAAGAAAGTCCTGGTGATCTACTCCTGAAAAAACAATCATTGAAAACCCTGCGCAGCACCATTCTACTCTGGCACACGGAGGGTTGCCATGAGTCAGGGTCAACTCAACAGCAACTCATACAGCCAGGAAAGCCCGTATCCAACCACGGCATCATTGTCTCCTCTCTGTCCATCTCTCCTGAATGTTAGTGTTTTCCTGTGCTCCAGCCTCTGCTCTCTCCAATGTGTTCTACTCTTCTTCCCTACAAAAGTTTATCCACTCTGTCATAGCAAACTATGACCCATGGTCAAACTAGCCAGCAGCTTGTTTTTGTAAATAGAGTTTTATTGAAATACAGCCACACTCATTTGTCTATGGCTGCTACCATGCCAAGATGGTATAGTTGAGTAGGTACAACATATTTCATGGCCTGCAAAGCCTAAAATACTTACTTTCTCACGATTTACAGAAAATGTTTACAAATTCTTGATTTAAGTATAAGTGATTTCAAAATATAGATCTCCAGCTCAGAGTTCTATTTTTGTTCCTACATCTGTATTTCTATCTTCCTCCTGCATCCCCCTATCTGATTTTCTATACAAAACACACATGGAATATGCTTAAAATCTAATTTATTTTATTTTCTCCCAACACTACATTTTCTCCTGTTTTTGTATCTCATCATCTGTTTAATCATCCAGATGAAAAAGTCCTAGTGATCTACTCCTGAAAAACCAGTCATCTGGTTCTGTCTTTGACATAAATCTCAGTCTATTTTCCCTCTCCTTCTAATCCTCCGCCTTCCAATCAACTCATCCTGTCTAGTCTATCACCAAAATGTACCCCATCCTATCTTGCCTTGTATTTATCTAGACTTTCACAAACTCCATTCCTAACTAGACATCTTGCTTCCAAGCTCTCTGCTACTATACCCTTGCTAGAATTATCTTTCAAAAGTATAGCTATAATTAAAATAATAATGATAATTATTTATTTAATGTTAAGTACATCCTAGGCACTATTGCCAGTGCTTCACATGTATTTACTCATTTAATCCTCACTAAACCTTAAGACATAATTGGTCCTATTATCATCTCATAAGGAAATGGAAGCTTAGAAAGGTTTACTGATTTGCCAAGTTCACAGTTTGGAAATGGCAGCACAGGGATTTGAATCCAAGTCTATCAAGAGTTTTGCCACAACTATAATGCTTTTCCTACATTTTAGAAATTTTGGATAGTTTCCTACTTCTTACTGAATAAAAGTAAATATTTATTAACATGGAATTTAAACTTTCAATCTTCCTTTCTACATGTTCTCCCACTAAGCAGTACCTCAATCAACTCTTGATGTATACTATTCCATGAACACCTCATGTGATTATGCAGTTAATATGCTACCTCCCCATGAATGTTCCCTGATGCACTCCCTCCAACCTCTCTAGCAGAAATACTTGTCCCTTCTCTTTGCTCCTTTCTGCAGTCATATTTCATGATAGTACTTATCAAATGGTATTATATTTAAGTGTATGTACCTCTGCCTCCTCAGACAAGTTCAAGATCTTGAAAACAAAAATAATTATATATATATAATTTTTTTTTTTTTAAGAGCTGTGGTGGCATAGTGCCTAAGACGTTTGACTGCTAACCAGAAAGCTGTGGTTCAAACCACTCCTCAGAAGGAAGACTGGGCAATCTACTTCCCAGAACTTAGTAAGCAATGGATAAATGCTTGTTGACTTCTGCTTTCAAGCTCACACTTTTCCAATCTATTCTTTTTTTTTAAGGTGGTTCCATACTGAACTGTCAAAAATACCAGTCTGATCTTACTATTACATTTTAGAAGCATTAATAACTCTCCTTCATGTACAAGATTTTAAGATCCAAGCTTCTTTGCACGTCATATGAGGTCCACTAAATAGGACTATACCCTAATCTCTTTTTCAACCTCTCTCCTTCCCACATCCCAGAGATGGGCATAGCATCAGCTTTTCCACATGCCTCTCTGTTTTTGTTTTCCTAGAACACCCCCCTTCCTTTGGTCCACTTTGATAACTCCTACTTATTTTCCATAACCTAGTTCAAGTCTCATTACCCCTATGAAACCATCAGGGTCCTTCCCCACCAGAAGAAGGATGATATATCTTATTTTATACCTCCACATAAAAAAGATAATAATAGTCAAAACTTACATAACATATACTATGTAGGGATCAATGTTACAAGTGCTTTAGATATGTGACATTGTTTAATCCCCACAGAAAGTTATAGGTGCTACTATTATACCCATTTTTCAAGTGAGGAAATTAAGGCTCAGAGGGACTAAATTACTTAGCCAGAGTCACAGATCTAGTAAGCTCAAGCCAGGACTTGAAGTTAGGTAATATTTAACCATTATATTATATTTTCTCACTATATTTTGTTTACATCAACTTCATAAGAACTGCATTTCATTTTGCATTTCAATTATTGTTCAAAATGTCTATCCTCAAAGTCTTTTCCTAGAAGTGGGTTCTTAAAGATCAGGGACATGTTACACTCATCTGTGTATGTCTAGTACCTTGCACAGTGCCCAGAATAAGCAGAGACTCAAAATTCATGTTGATCATCATGTCTTAGGAACATCAATGTATTCAGGAGACCTGAAGAAGGGTGCTGAACCTTTTAATAATTCATTCAATCATGTGTCTACCATGAAAACAGTTGATTGCAAACAAGAAAATGAAAATTGTAGTACTTGTAACAAGTAGCAACACAGTCCTAGGTTCTAAGCTTAATTCTTCCTTTCACTTGCTATGGGGACTGGGTGAGTCATTGCACTCTTCTGTGCCTCCTTTGTAATTAAACATCTACTTTACCTGCATGTTAAAATCTTAGGAGTTCATGAATAATGCTCTGTTGCTTATTTTATAGTATAAGAAATATAACATTGCTGAATATATCTTTCTCTTTTTTTTAACTTTATTTGCTTTGTTGTTGTTGAGAATATACACAGCACAACATATACCAATTCATAAGTTTCCACATGTACAATTCAGTGACATTGATTATGTACTTCAAGTTGTGCAACCATTCTCATCCTCATTTTCTGAGTTGTTCCTCTCCTATTAACTGAAGCTCACCGCCCCCTAAGGTTCCTTTGTAATCTTTCGAGTTGTTATTGTCACTTTGATCCCATATAAAGTTCTTAAAAGGGCATAACACTCAAGCCAGACATCATCTACTAGTTAAACTACACTACTGTTTGGTTTTAAGAAGACTAGGGCATATTTTGGGATCTCTGGTGGCATAGTGCCTAAGACATTTGACTGCTAACCAGAAGGTTGGCAGTTCAAACCCACCAGCCACTCCTTGGAAGGAAGATTGGGCAGTCTACTTCTGTAGTCATACTGCCTAGGAAACCCAATGAGGGGTCGCTATAAGTTGGAGACAACAACAACAGGGGATATTTTGGAGCACAATACCTAAGGTATCTGACTGCTAACCAGACAGTTAGTGGTTCAAACCCACCAGCCACTCCAATGAAGCAAGATGGGGCAATCTACTTCTGTAAAGATTTACCACCTCAGAAACCCAATGGGGGTCACTATGACTTGGAACCAACTGGATGGCAATGGGTTTGTTTTGGTTTAGGGGATATTTTTGGTTTAATGTCTAAAGTGAATAATCCTTTCTTTCTCAATTTTGAAATGTTGCAGGACCCCAAGTCCCAGTCTTCAAACCTCTTCTCTCTCTTACTCATTCCCAAATTGATTTATTTGATCTTTGGAGAAAAATGTTACCATGGCTGGGCTTTGGAAATTCTCACTCCTAGTCCTTACAAGCCTATTAGTCTTGAAGTCTGAATATGCCTGACTGTGGATATGCATGTCTTGTGGAGAAGGACTCACCCAACCTTCTCTTCTGGCCACCAGTACTAGTTACTGTCAAATCTATTCCAACCCATGGCTCCCCTATGTGTCCCAGAGTAGGACTATGCTCCATAGGGTTTTCAATGATTAATTTTTTTCTGAAGTAGCTCACTAGGTCTCTGAGTGAAATTGAATCACCAACCTTCTGATTATTAGCTGAGTGCATTAACCATTTGTACTACCAGAGACCCCAATTTTTTTTTTTTTTTTTTAATTCTAGGTATGGAGAAAACTCAGATATCTTATCCTAACTCTCTGAATTCCTGCTCTGTGAGACCTGGCTTAAACAGTACTTGTAAGTGCAATGATATGTTGCAGTCACTATAATCACTAGAATCTCTTTAGAGTGGACAAATGATTGCTCCCTGTTCTTGGTCCCTCTGTTGAAAATGGTAAGCAGTGAAACAGAACAACAGACTTTTAAAGGATCACTTTGCAAATGGAGGCTGAAACTGTGAGGTGCTTTGGTTAGTTGGAAGCTTTATTTGTACTTTAGCCTTGGCTTGGAAGGACAACATTTTGGAGATTCTCTTACCAGTAGTTAGTCAATGATCACTAAGGTAATTGGGTTCTCTGATGTGATGGATTGAAGTGCCCAAGAAGATGTCACTCTCAAATTTAATCTCTCTGAGGCTTAAGGCACCATCTTTCTTGGTCCAAAAAAAGACAAAATCAGATTAAAGAGAAAAGAAAAGGCTACACAGGTTATAAAAATCTTTCATTTGTAAACTTAATAGGACAAATACAGTTTGGGGAAAATGCTTCCATAGCTAAAGTACCTGGCATAATGCCCAAAAATAAAAATGTAGATATTTTTATTGATTTCTTTGTTATATAACAATTAAAGGTGAATTATTATTATTATCTTAATTTGAAGGTGCTCTGGTGGTTCATTGCTTAAAGCACTTATTATTGGGTTTGCTCCATAGATTGACCTTGAAACTTTGAATATTTCATTTAAGCTTAAGAGCTATATAACAATTAAAGGTGAATTATTATTATTATCTTAATTTGAAGGTGCTCTGGTGGTTCATTGCTTAAAGCACTTATTATTGGGTTTGCTCCATAGATTGACCTTGAAACTTTGAATATTTCATTTAAGCTTAAGAGCTATATAACAATTAAAGGTGAATTATTATTATTATCTTAATTTGAAGGTGCTCTGGTGGTTCATTGCTTAAAGCACTTATTATTGGGTTTGCTCCATAGATTGACCTTGAAACTTTGAATATTTCATTTAAGCTTAAGAGCTATATAACAATTAAAGGTGAATTATTATCATTCCTATCTTAATTTGAAAGCACTCTGGTGGTGCAGTGTTTAAAGCACTTATTCATTAACCAAAAGGTCGTGGTTCAAACCCACCAGCTGCTCTACAGGAAAAAGATGAGGTAGTCTGCTCCCATAAAGATTTTTAGTCTTGGAAACTCTATGAGGCAGTTTTACTCTGTCCTGTAGGGTCACTATGAGTCAGAATTGACTCAATGGCAGTAGGTTATCCTATTTTGGATGAATTAACAGTTAATTTCATCAACCAATTTATATCTCTTTGTTATGAAAAATGTATTAAGACACTATTAAAATCATGTGTTAGGAAATTATGATAGTCCAAATCTCTAGGGTCTTAAAGAAATCAGTGAAAATCTAACAGAAATCACTGCTCAAAAAAATAAATTTTATATATATGTTGTTGTTGTTGTTGTTAAGTGCCATCGAGTCGTTTCCGACTCATAGTGACCCCATGCACAGCAGAACGAAACACTGCCCGATCCC
>NW_006921759.1:603328-615450 GCF_000298275.1 Orycteropus afer afer
AGACAAGTTTGTCCTGCTGTTGGAGACCTCTCGTATCCCCCCCACCTGGGTCAATGTGGCTGACTGTTCCTCTGTCTGGTTTCCTGTCTTTTAATATATATAAGATAAGGGAGCTCTGGTAGCATAGTGGCTAAGGCACTTGACTGCTAACCAGAAGGCTGGCGGTTCATACCCACCAGCCACTCCTCAGAAGGAAGATGAAGCAATCTACTTCAGTAGTGATACTGCCTTGGAAACCCAAGGAGGGGTCGCTATGAGTTGGGTCTGACTTGATGGCACATAACAACAACATATAGGAGCTCTGGTAGCACAGTGCCTAAGGCATTTGACTGCTAACCAGAAGGCTGATGGTTCAAACCCACCAGCCACTTCTCAGAAGGAAGGTTGGGCAATCTACTTCCATAGTGATACTGCCTCGGAAGCCCAAGGAAGGGTCACTATGAGTCAGGGCCAACTCGACAGCACATAACAACAACAACAAATATATATATATATATATATATATTTTAAGTTCATCTGCTTCACGGTCATCTTCCTCCCCCCCCCATTGGTTCCCATGGTAATCTACAAGGAAATGTGGAAATTGCCTATTTATGCTCCTATACCCTTTAGTTTCAAAACAACCTGGTACTTTATAAAACAACAGCAAAAACATCTCAATAAGATTTTCCCAAAAACATATTAATATTTGAGAAAATAACTTCTTTTGGTCAAGTGAAAGGACACCATCATATATCAACATTATTTTAGGTTTAATAGTAATAAAATTCAAAGTGCCTCCCCTGGCCCCTTCTTGGGTTTGCTCTATAGATTGATTGCCCTTGAAACTTTGAATACTTCATGTAAGCTTAAGAGCTAAGTTTGGCCATTCTTTTTCTAGTTGGCAATCCAACACAAACTGTAACCTCCAAATTTCCCAGCCTGCTTTATTGACCATGTGCCACAATTCTGGCCAATAATATATAAGCATAAGCTTATCAGGTGGGATTTCTGGGAGAATGTTGGTATTGTGTGATTTATTAAAAAAAAAAAAAAATGATGGAGGGATAAATTCACTTGGCATAGCTCCTTGCTTCTGTGTCTCACCATAACTTTCTACATATCATCTAGAGGTACAGCAGCCATTTTATAGCCAGGAAGCAACAAGCAAGAGGATAAAGGCATAAATAAAAGAGATGACAGAGCAAAAAATGAAGGAAGCTTGATGCATGATGACATCACTGAAGTGCCATTCCAGCCCTAAGCAACCTAGCCTGAAAATTCTGATAATGTGAAGTTAAACTCCAATCCTTTAAGTCTCTGTTAGATTTTCTGTCACATAGTAGGTAAGACATTTGGTTGCTAACTAGAAGATCAGAGGTCCAAAGCCACCAGCCACTCCACAGGAAGAAAAGGCAATCTACTTCTGTAAAGATTTATAGCCTTGGAAATGGGAGTCTCTATGATTTGAAATTGGCACAATGGGAGTGGGTTTTTTTTATCAGCCAAATGCATTCTTGATGATTATAGTGCAAGTTACAGTGGCAACTGGGGGAGGGTGGGAGTGATATAAAGTTGTGATATTTTAGAAATATGAATAAATCAAAACAAAATGAAGAGTCAAGTATTCAATACATATAAGTTGCAAGACACAAACATCTAGTAGCAATTGTTAGAAATGTAGAAGCAGATGGTAGGTCCACCTTTCCAGCTAACACAAGCATTGACTGAGTTCTCAAAGTGAAGGACCAAACAAGTTCCTAAGAAAAATGACTCAGAGCATTTAACGTCTATTTTCAAATGAAACGGAGAACCAAAGTGATTTGGATAGGGAAGAGGGGCAGAAGGTGAGGTTTAACGTAGACAAGTTAAGACTTCCAAGACCTGACTTCATTTATCTTGGTTGCAGTGTCCTGCTTGGGCAAGAAAACAGAACTCTATAAAGAAAGGCAAAGTGTTAATTATTTGCTAATCCAGCTGAAGTTTATTTCTTGAGGTCAAAAATTGAGCCTTTTAATAAGGTCTAGCTTGACTGCTAGCTCTGGTAGTATAGTGGCTAAAGCACTTGACTGCTAACCAGAAGGCTGGCGGTTCAAACCCACCAGCCACTCCTTGGAAGGAAGGTTGGGCAATCCTACTTCCATAATGATACTGCCTCGGAAACCCAAGGAGGGGTCACTATGAGTTGGGTCTGATTCGATGGCAAATAACAACTACAACAAGTGTCTCTAGGTGGTGCAAATGGTCAAGCTTGACTACTGGCCAAATCAAACCCACCCAGATGCACCTTGGAAGAAAATCCTGGCAATCTGCTTCTGAAAGGTCATAGCCTTGAAACCCCTATGGAAAAGTTCTACTCTTCACATGTGGGGTTGCCATGAGTCAGAATCGACTAAAGGAAAATAACAGTAAGTGCCTGGCACATGGAGGGGCATTCAATAAATGCTTTTTGAATAAATGAGTGAATGCCATTTCTACATAATTCTCCTGATGCAATTTTTTCAGACTTAAATTCTTTAAACAATGAGTCATATAGTCAAAAAAAAAACTAATTCCTAATTTTTTTTTCTTCTATTTCTTGACCTTTCCTCATAAAAACACTATTTATCTCTTAATATAGCTCCAGTTTCATTCCCCTCATTCTATGAGGAATCTACTGCTGCAAATGGAAAAAAAATGAAGCCAGGAAGGGTTCTGAGTCCTTATATTCATCTTCCCAGAGCTTCTACTACCTTTCTGCTGCTTCTCTGCCTTCTGGGAGTAAATGGAACAAAAAGCTAATACTGTGTTTAATGAGGAAATAATCAACTATTGCCTATACAACATGCCTAGGGCCAAAAACATCCATGGGGATGTTTCCAACATTGTCACAGAGAACTGTGTAAATAACAGTGATGGTAACAGAAACTTAATTTGGATTTTTTTTCGACTTGCCAGGTGGGAGATTTGAAGCAATGGGTCATCTCATAGTTTTTTCGTTCATAGAAAACTTAAATTAACAGCTTTCTACTCATGGGTTGAGGAAAGCTCCACTCAACAATTACCAGGCAAGTGGGGCTAGATACTATGCAACTGAGCTGCTCTATCTGCAGTGTTTGCGCACAGGGATAGGGCATTGAACAGCATCAGCAAAGCCATACTGGGAACTTGAACACCTTTTACCCAGCAGAGTGGCAATGAGGTTGTTTTAAACCTTGGGAATAATAATGGCTTGCATTTTTAGAGTACATTTTAGGTTAAAAAGATGTCAAATGATTTTCCCTCCCAACTAGGTTAAGCCTTTTGTTTTTCTCTTGCGTTTTCAAAGCACTTCAGCATGAATCTGAGACCCAAAGCACAAGAGGCCTGGGTAGCCCAGGAAGATGACAAATTGGGAGAGGAAAAGTGAACAGCCCACCATGAATGAACAGATAGCAATGAGCTCCTAGACAGTTACATACTTTGGGCGTGTGGCCAAGGCTCTGGGGTGCAGTCTGAAGTGCAATCACTGGTGTTCACTGAAAGAGAAGGTGGGATTTAACAGACATCTAGGACAAAGCCATCCCAAATTTACACCATTTAAACCCTCTGCATGCACACTACTCAAAGCTTAATCTTCACCTGCAGGAAGCCTCATTCCCTACCTGAAACCCTGAAGGCCATTCACTTCTCTGGGAGAGCAATGGGAAGGAATTGGTGGCTAAGTAGCAGGACGATTAGTGAGGCAGGCAGTGTCCCCAGGTTCTGCCATCCCTGCTGTTCCATCTCTTCAGTGGTATTCAATTCATGGAAATAAAAAGGGAAAGGAATGGTCAATTTAACACAGCAGCAAACAGGCTTTTCCCAGGCAGTCAACCACTTTGTCAGTAGGAACCAGTTGTCTTCACAGAAGTCAAGTAGTTAATCACCCCACAACTGAAAAACAGAAAAGGGATGCAGGTAATCAATAAGGGCAGGCTGAGGTGGTGTTGTTGTGTGCCTTGAGTGGATTCTGACTCATACTGACCCTATGTGACAGAGTAGAACTGCCTCATAGGGTTTCCAAGGCTGTAAATCTTTAAGGAAGCAGACTGCCATATCTTTCTCTTGAAGAGTGGTTAGAGGGTTCGAATTGCTGAACTTTTGGTTAGCAGCCAAGCTCTTAACCACTGTGCCACCAGAGTTCCTTAATCTTTGCAGAAGCAAGTCTCCACTTCTTTTCTTCCACTGATGGGTTCAAAGGACTGAAATGTCTTTTAGAACCTGCTTGCTTAACCATTGCACCATCAGAGCTCCTTAAGCTGAGGTGTGAATCTTGCCAAAACAAAAAGTAAATACAGCTCATTTTAAGAATGAATAAACTTGAACTTGTGGTACCCAAGCTTCTATGATGAGAGCGGATACATATCAGACCCAGCTTTGAAACCACTACCAAGAGAGCTGAGGCTTCTTTTCCTCAAACAGACGCCACTAGAGAGGATCATGCAATATGGTAAATTCACTCATATGCTGAGTTTGGGGCAAGGGTCAGCATCTGACTAGAAGCTTTTTCAGAGGCTGTGCAGTAAAGAACCAAATCTCAACATCTGGAGCCAGCCTACCTGGGACTGAATTCCAGCTCTGCAATTTTGCAAGTTACTTATACTTTCTGGGTATGTCCCCCCATCTGTAAAATTCCCGTAATGTTGCTGTGAGATTAAATGCAAAAGAGCTTAGAAACATAGCTGACATATTAAGTACTCAAAAACAATAGTTATTATTTAAATAACATATCAATTATATGGTAAAGTGTGTTTTTATTGTAGTATTTATGTAGTTCTTAAGTTTACTGTCCTTTTTTTATGTGTCAGAGTTTTTCAGTGTTGTGCCCCAACCTCACTCCCCCCCCCAATAAATGCTGTTGTTTTATTGTATGGTTCTGCATCTCATTCTCAGCCTACTCTGTTGTTGTAGTTGTTATATGCTGTCGAGTCGGCCCCGACTCATAGCGACCCCTCCTTGGGTTTCCGAGGCAGTATCACTACAGAAGTAGGATTGCGCAACCTTCCTTCCGAGGAGTGGCTGGTGGGTTTGAACCGCCAGCCTTCTGGTTAGCAGTCAAGTCTACTCTAACTCATGATAACCCCATGTGTTTCAGAGTTGACGTGTGCTGCATAGGTTTTTCAATGGCTGACTTTTCACAAGCAAATTACCAGGCCTTTCAAGAAACCTCTGGGTATACTTCAACCTCCAACCTTCTGGTAGTAGCTGAGCTTGTTAACCAATTGCACCATTTTGCATAGCATGGTAACTTTTTTTGGAATGCGTATGATATATTACAGCAGCATTGACTACACTAAAATTCTAAAGCAGAAACCCTAGCCTAAATTCCATGATTTAATGCAGGTCCAGATAAACTGCTTATTCTTGCTAAATCTTCCCCTTGGGAGCTAAATCCTGCTCTCCATCTTTCCATTCCATGACTAAGATCTCTGTCATTTGGAGAAAATTTCTTTAATCATGAGACTCAGACTCTTTGCTTATAAATTCAGGTTCATTGTGATGTTGCTTCATGGGCCATGACCAAACCAGGAAGAATCAGTTCAAAACCCTGGAAGAGTCAGCATTGGTCCAGGTGGTACAACAAGACTTTAACAGATTGTTATTGTTGTTAGATGCTGTTGAGTCATGTCTGACTCACAGCAACCCTATGCACATCAGAACGAAACACCTCCCAGTCCCTCGCCAGCTTCATGATCCTTCCTATACTTGAGCCCATCATGTTGTTGTTGTTGTTATGTGCCGTCGAGTCGGCCCCGACTCATAGCGACCGCTCCTTGGGTTTCCGAGGCAGTATCACTACAGAAGTAGGATTGCCCAACCTTCCTTCCGAGGAGTGGCTGGTGGGTTTGAACCGCCAGCCTTCTGGTTAGCAGTCAAGTGCTTTAGCCACTATATGAGCCCATCATAGCAGCCACTATGTCAATCCATTTCACTGAGGGCCTTTCCCTCTTTCATTGACCCTCCACCTTACCAAGCATGACATCCTTCTCCAGGGAACGGTCCCTTCTGACAACATGACCAAAGTAGATGAGATGAAGTCTGGCCATTCTCGCTTCCAAGGAGAATTCTGGCTGCACTTCTTCCAGGACAGATCTGTTAGTTCTGATAGCAGTCCTTGGTACTTTCAGCATTCTTCACCAGCACCACAACTCAAAAGCATCAATTCTTCTTCATTCCTCCTTATTCATTGTCCACCTCTCACAAGCATATGAAGTGATTGAAAATATCATGGCTTGTGCCAGGCACACCTTAGTCCTCAAGGATACATCCTTGCTCCTCAGCCCTGGAAAGAGGTTCTTTGCAGCCAACTTGCCCAGTGCTATACTCAGTCTAATGTCCTGACTGCTGCTTCCATTGGCATCGATTGTAGAACCAAGCAATGGGAAGTCTTTGACAACTTCAATTTTTTCTTCATTTATCATGATCCTGCTTGCAGGTCCAGTTGCAAGGATTTTTGTTGTCTTTATATTGAGATATAATCCATACTGCAGACTGTATTCTCCAATCTTCATCATAAATGCCTCAAGTCATCCTCACTTTCAGCAAACAAAGTTGTGTCATATGTATATTATAGGTTATTAATTATTATTCCTCCAATCTTGGTGCCACATTCTTCTTCATATAGTCCAGCTTCTCGGATTATTTGCTTAGCATACAGAGTGAATAAGTATGGGGAAAGGATACAACCCTGGCACACTCCCTTTTTGATTTTAAACTATGCAGTGTCCCCTTGTTCTATTTGAACAACAGCCTCCAGGTCAATGCACAGAGTCCTCATGAGCACAATCAAGTGTTCTGGAATTCCCATTCTTCTCAATGACATCCACAATTTGTATGATCTACACAATATAATGCCTTTGCATGGGCAATAAAACACAAGAGAACATCTTTCTGTTATTCTTTGCTTTGAGCCAAGATCCGTCTAACAGCAGCCATGTTTTACCTGGTTCCACATTCTCTTCTGAATCCAGCTTGCACCTCTGAAAGTTCTCTGTCAATATACTGCTGCAACCATTTTTGAATTATCTTCAGTAAGATCTTACTTCCATGCAATATTAATGAAATTGTTCAATAATTTCCACATTCTGTGGGATCACCTTGCTTTGAATTCAATCTGCTAGCCTCCAGAACAGTAAGACAATAAATTTCTGTTGTTATAAGCTACCCAGTTTGTGGTATGTTGTTATACACCCATAATAAACTAATGTACTATTCAAAATATTAATTTTAAAAAATTATAAGATAGTTTTAACTATATTTTCAATTATGAACCTGCTCTGAGAATTGTTTATTTATTTTTATTTTTTTAAATCCCTAGCTGAGTCTTAACACCTGCAAAGAAACTTTTAAGATACTTAGTACATTGGAGAAATAAAGCAAATAATTACCAATGAAATCAGTTTCTCAGTGATACCCAAGCCCAGTTGCTTGGTAATTTGTATTCAAATTTTAAAATTAGCTATAAATATAGTCTAGTCAAACTCTCAGAAAATCAGTTAATTATTCAGTGTCTAACTGTTCTGATAAGCCACAAAGATCAGTGTGTTAGAGAATTATAGGAGAAATTTAAAATAACAATAATATTAAGTGACCTCTCACTCTCTGATTATTAAAATTGAAAAACTGATTTTACAGATAAATGTAAATGACTACTATATTGTTCCTTTCCTCTTTGAATCAATGAAGATTCAAAGATGCTTCCTGTGACCAAGTTTCTGTGACTGGAGCTATGGAAGTTCTAGAGATTTACCACATTTCCTGTTCCAAAATGAATTCACACCTAAGGAAAGCAGGGGGTGGAAGGCAGGGGAGTATAAATGTAATCCTTTTAGGACTGTGATTAGAATAGTTCTTATGGAATACATCTCTAACTGAGAATTTCCACCACTGTAATGACATCTATCCATCTATCATCATTTGCCCTGTTTCTAAAAAGTTTCAACAATGACCTACCAATTGAAAGAGAAAACATAAAAAAGCATTTTATATATAGTTCACACAGTGAAACAGAATGGCCAGTGCCTAGAACAGGAAGGGAATATAAATGAGAAAAAACATCTATTGCAAAACTACCAAGTATTGGATGTTTCATATATTTTTCCTTACTTAACTCTCACAATAATCATTTATGGTTGATATTATAATATCCATTTTATAAATGAAAAAAAAAAAAAACTGAAACTAGGAAAGACTAAGTAACTGGCTTAATCATAATGAAGTACTTACATTATTGTTTACCATGAGGCCTCTAAAATGTACATTATCACACTGTCTACAATTACCAAGCAAACTATAAGATTTCCCCAAGCTGCTGCAAAGTACTGAGAAGCAATCAAGCATAATGGACAAGAACTTAAGTTTTAAAGTCAAGTCTGTGTTCAACTACCTATTCCAGCACTTACTGTGTGGTACCTTGAGCAAGTTATTTAGAACTTCTCTATGTCTTAGTCTCCACATTTGTAAAATGCAATAACAATTTACCTTACCACATTACTTGGAGTACTAAATGAAAGAATACACATAATGTACTTAGCCTATAACATGTGGTATTGATATAAAAAATGTAAAGGGTTCTTAAAATGTGCTAGACACTGTTTAAGCTTAATATGTATTATCTCAAATAATCTTCACAGTTAATATTTCCATTTTACAAATGAGGAAACTGAGAAATAAGAGCTTAAGTAATTTATTCAGTGGTGATCATGCTGGCATTCTGTTTCAGAGCCAGGTCTCCCAACCACTAGAACAACTTGTGGTTTTTATGTGTAGTCAAGTCTATTCTAACTAATAGTGACACTATAGGACAGAGTAGAACTGCCCAATGGGTTTCTACAGCTATAATCTTTACAGAACCAAACTGCAACACCTTTATTCCGTGGAGCAGCTGGTGATTCATAGCTCTAGTAGCATAGTGCCTAAGGCACTTGACTGCTAACCAGAAGGCTGGTGGTTCAAATGCACCAGCTACTCCTCAGAAGGAAGATGGGGCAATTTACTTCCATAGAAATACCACCTTGAAAACCCACAGAGGGGTCACTATGAGTTGGATCCAACTGGATGGCAGTGTGTGTTTGGTTTTCTTTTTCTTTTTTTTTTTCTGGACTTTTGGTTAACAGCCAAGTGCTTAATCATTGCACCATCAGGGCTCCTCAGAATAAACCAGTCATGTTTAAACATCTTTTGGCATTCCCCTATTTCTATATTTATCTTTTGACCTCTTAAGCTTCAAAAAGGACTTTATGTCCTTCCCACACTTAAAAGCAGTTTTATATCAATGTTGTTAGCTATGACCAGTGTAACACAGCGTCCTGTGGAGTCTATATGTAAGAAATAAACTAGCCACTAAATAAGACTTCAAATTTGAGTTATAAGGTTATATCTGCTTGAAAATATAGTCCTATCAATATTATGAAAGCAGTGTCAGAAAAATAAGTTCTTGATCAGCTTAACAATGGTCAATGACACATGACCATTCCAATTCAAAGAACAAGGCTGAAAGTTAAAATGGCCCAGAGAAAACCAGTCTGCAAATGTCTAATTCAAATGCCATACAAACGATCTAACAATAGCTAACATTTTTTTTTAGTTCTTATTTTGAAGGAGACAGTATTTTAAGTGTTTTTCTTCTACAAATGAATTTAATCCTCACAAGAACTTAATAAGTAGATACTATTAATATTATTATCCTCATTGTGATTCAGTGACTCAGAAAACTAAATTGGCCAAGATCATTTAGTTAGTATGACTTGAACTCAGGCAAGGCTAACTCTAAAGTCCATGCTTCAAAACACTACACAGCAGTCTCAACATAGTATTAAAGAAAAATATAATATACAAACTCTCTGCCTATAATATAATCATGTAGTAGATTTACCAGCTTATCATATAAATCCAATTTTTTTACTCTATTACACTAGCCCATAGATCAACAAACCAACTACTGAAAATTTTAGACAATAAAAAACCCCACTTGAAAACCTATGAAAATGCAGGGGACTCTCCCCCACTTCCATTCCCAAATCGTTGCATTAATCAGCTGAAAGCTCTGCTCAACAGTAGATGTTATCCTTCATTTGGTAAATTCAGTTTACTGTGGTTAATTTTTTAATGCCTCAGGCTCAGCTTCATTTACTCATGAAAAATTACAGATCTTGTACATGAAATATTAAAGAATTCCTGCAAGATTGCATATAGTCCTCTCATAAAAAATACAGCATAACTTGAGTGTTGAGTACCACCCTCTCTCTTTCAGTTCTTTCCTCCGAATATTCCTTTTGCTGAAAGTAAAAGCTCTGTGATTAGAACTAACTGTAGAAATCTTAATAAGTCAAGACCTTTAGACAATAAATTATTCTATAAATTTGTGAACTCTCCAGAGATGTAAAAAGAATAGTCACAAGAGGGAACCAAGAATAGCACCTCAGAGCTTGGCCAGGCTTGTCTTTAATGGACAAAATTTCATTGATGGCCTGAAACCCTTAGCTAATAGCAAAGCTAAATTAATTTACAAGAAATGACAGTATTAGGTGGTAGGAAAATTTAAAAATTGTTATAGTCTGTTTAGTAAAGCCAAATAAGATATTGAGATGTCACCAGATTGGCTTGTAGTAATGAAAGAGTTTCTAAAAGGAAAAGAAGCTAGAAGTTGTAAGTAAACACATTTCAGGGTTTTTCACATAAGGATTTCAAACTTCCATCTACAAATGCATTTGAAACTGAAAAGTTTCACTTTAGTATTCTCCTATAGATTCATGCCGGGGAGCTCTGGTAGCATAGTGGCTAAGACACTTGCCTGCTAACCAGACGGCTGGCGGTTCAAACCCACCAGCCACTCCTCGGAAGGAAGGTTGGGCAATCCTACTTCCGTAGTGATACTGCCTCGGAAACCCAAGGAGGGGTCACTATGAGTCAGGTTTGACTCGACAGCACATAACAACAACAACATAGATTCATGCTTATGTTGTTGTTGTTCTTGTTATGTGCCCTCAAGTTGGCCCCAACTCATAACAACCCCTCCTTGGGTTTCACTATGTAAGTAGATTGCCCCATCTTCTGAGGAGTGGCTAGTGGGTTTGAACTGCCAATCTTCTGGTTAGCAGTCAAGTGTCTTAGGCACGATGCTACCACAGCTCCTAGATTCATGCCTATGGGCCAGAATATCATAAAATAAAAATACTTTGGTATTCCTGAGTCTCAACTTTCAGCCAAAAAACAGACATGCCTATAGGGTGAACAGTAACACTAGGGAGGTATACACCTCTTAGAACAATCAACAGTAGGAGATAAAAAGGGCAGTATTTGCTCTGGAATAAAGCTCAGAAGGTAGGAAGGGATAGGAAAGAAGGTTGAATAGAAACTATAAGCACAGGGAGGAAGTGTGAAGACTGCTATTACGTTGTTGGGATTCAATGTCACAAAGCAAAATGTATGTGAATTGTTGAATGGAAAACCAATTTGCTCCATAAACTTTCATCCAAATCAGTTATGTATAACCAAAAACAAAACAAAACAAAAGAAACCTCACTGCCTTCGAGTCATTTGCAACTCATAACAACCCCTCCTTGGGTTTCCAAGGCAGTATCTCTATTGAAGTAGATTACCCAACCTTCCTTCTGAGGAGTGGCTGGTGGGTTTGAACTGCCAGCCTTCTGGTATGGAGAACCTAGGTGATGCAAATGATTAAGCACTCAAGTACTAGATGGAAGAGCTTTGGTGGTATAGTGCCTAAGGCTTTTGACTGCTAACAGAAGGTTAGTGGTTCAAACCTACTAGCCACTCTGTGGAAGAAAGATTGAGCAATCTACTTCCAAAAAGATTTACTGCCTTAGAAACTCAAAGGGAGTCACTATGAGTTGGAATCGACTCAATGGCAGTGAGTGAGTTTTGACTACATGAAAGGTTAGTGGTTAGAACCCTTCCACAGCTACATCCCAAGACGGTCCTGAAGATCTGCTTCTGAAAGTTCACAGGCTTGAAAACTATATGGAGAAGTTCTACTCTCATACTCAGGGTGCCATGAGTTGGAATTGACTTCAGTGGCAACTAACCACTTGTTGTTGTTGTTGTTAAGTGCCGTCGAGTCGTTTCCGACTCATAGCGACCCCATGCACAGCAGAACGAAACACTGCCCGATCCCACACCAG
>NW_006921759.1:633193-634396 GCF_000298275.1 Orycteropus afer afer
TTTTTTCTGGTTTTTAGTTTGCTTGTTTTTGTCTGCTTTAAAACTCCTACTATTATTAATACTGTCTTTTTATTATTATTCCCCTCCCAGGTCCTAGTTTTCAGCTTTTTCTTTTCCCTGTTCCTGGTTGCAAATTTTTTTTCTTGTGGTTAACCTCATTCCTTGTTTTTCTTTTTGCATTTTTCCCACTTTTTTCTTCATTATTCTCCTTCTCTGCCTTTTATCTCTTATTGCCCTATCCCCAGATATTGCAGGTTTTCTTATTTTTTTTCAGTGACCTTCTTGTTTGTCTGGAGGGTGCAGCCATTTTGATTGTTTACAAGTGGTGGCCATTTTTGATATTTAAAGTGACCGAGGTCACAGCCATTTTTAATGTTTACAAGTGGCAACCATTTTGGATTTTAAAGTGATAACACTCTCATCTGGATTCCAGGGACCTAAGAACAGGCAGGGAGGCGGGAAGCAGGGAGAGGACAGAAAAGGAAAAGGGGACTGGAACAGATCAAGGAGTCAGCCACAGGGACCCAGGTGAAGACAGGAAACCCAGGTCATCCCCCACTAGCAGCAAACAGGAAGCAGGGAGAGGACAGAAAAGGCAAAGAAGATAGGAACAGATTAAGGATTCAACCACAGGGAGCCAGGTAAAGGGAGAAAATCCAGGCCACCCCACACAAGCAGTGAGGCAGGAAGCAGGGAGAGGACAGAAAAGGCAAAGGGGACTGGAGCAGATTGAGAAGTTAGCCGCAAGGATCCAGGTAAGGGTGGTTGGAGGGGTTTCCAACAGCTAAGGGAGACAAACTTGACTGTCAGTTTGTCCTACAGTGGTGATGTGTTGCTGTGAGACTTGAGGCTGTGCCACTGGTTTTCAAACCCAGTGGGGAGCTTGTGTTGCACAGGTATCAGCTTGCAGACTGAGACAGACTAGGAAGGAGGAGACCATCCACTTCTCAAAGAATTGGCCAGGGAAAAATGAATAGCAGAGAAACACTGTCTGATACATTACTACACAAATTTATGAATAGTCTAAAAATGTTGTCCAATACAGAGGAGAAGATGAGTCACTTAGCATAAAAAGCTCTCAAAGTAGGACTGGGAAAGAGCTACATTATTCAGAGTAAAATCAGCCTTACTCATATGGATAAGGTAAAGCTTTCAAGACCTCCATTTGCTGATGTGGCACCACTCAAATTGAGGAGAAACAAC
>NW_006921759.1:634773-637905 GCF_000298275.1 Orycteropus afer afer
TAATTCAGGAACTTGCATGGTAGAATTTTGCAAGACCAATGACTTATTCATTGCAAACACCTTTTTTCAACAACACAAATGGTGGCTGTACATTTGGACTTCATCAGATGGAACACACAAGAATCAGATTGACTACCTCTGTGGCAAGAGGCAGTGGAAAAGCTCAATATCTTCAGCCAAAACCAGGCCAGGAGCTGATTGTGGAGCACACCATCAACTGGTCATATGCAAGTTCAACTTGAAGTTAAAAACAATTAAACTAAGTCCATGAGAGCCAACATATGATCTTGAATATATCCCTCCTGAATTTAGAGACCATGTAAAGGATAGATTTGATGCATTGAACACTAGTGACCGGAAACCAGATGAATTGTAGAATGACATCAAGAGCATCATCCATGAAGAAAGCAAGAGATCACTAAAAAGACAACAAAAGAAGAGAAAACCAAAATGGATGCCAGAAGAGACTCTGAAATTTGCCCTTGAGTGGAGAGTAGCTAAAGCAAATGGAAGAAATGACAAGATAAAAGAATTGAAATGAAGATTTCAATGAGCAGCTCGAGAAGACAAAGCCAATTACTATAATGAAATGTGCAAAGACTTGGAGTTAGAAAACCAAAAGAGAAGAATGTGCTCAGCATTTCTCAAGCTGAAAGAATTGAAAAAAATTAAGCCTCGAGTTGCAATATTGGAAGATTCTAAGGCAAAACATTGAATGAAGCAGGGAACATCAAAAGAATATGGAAGGAATGTACCAAAAAGAACTGGTCAATCTTCATCCATTTCAGGAGGTGGCATATAATCTAGAATCAATGGTAGTGAAGGAGGAAGTCGAAGCTGCAATGAAGGAATTGGTGAAGAACAAGGCTTCAGGAATTGATGGAATACCCATTGAGATATTTCAACAAATCGATACTGCACTGGAGGCACTCACTCAGTTATGCCAAGAGATTTGGAAGACAGCTACCTAGCCAACTGACTGGAAGCAATCCATATTTTTACCCATTCCAAGGAAAGGTGATCCCACACACATTGTGGAAATTATTGAACAATATCATTAATATCACACACAAGTAAGATCTCACTGAAAATAATTCAAAAGTGGTTGTAGCAATATATATTGACAGAAATTCCAGAGGTGCAAGCTGGATTCAGAAGAGGAGTGGAACAAAGGATATCATAGCTGCCATCAGATGGATCTTGGCTCAAGGCAAAGAATACCAGAAAGATGTTTACTTGTGTTGTATTGACTATGCAAAGGCATTTGATTGTGCAAATCATGACAAATTATGGATAACATTGAAAAGAATGAGAATTCCCAAACACTTGTTTGTATTCATGAGGAACCTGTACATTGACCAGGAGGTTGTCGTTCGAATGGAACAAAGGGACACTGCATGGTTTACAATCAGGAAGGCAGTGTGTCAGGGTTGAATCTTTCCCCATACTTTTTCAATCTATATGCTGAGCAAATAATCCAAGAACCTGGACTAGATGAAGAAAAATGTGGCATCAGGATTGGAGGAAGAATCATTAACAACCTGAAATACACTGATGATACAACTTTGCTTGCTGAAAGTGAGGATGATTTGAAGCACTTACTGACGAAGATTGAGGAACACAGTCTGCAGTATGGATTACATCTCAATATAAAAAAGACAAAAATCCTCAAAACTGGACAAATAAGCAGCATCATGATAAATGGAGAAAAGATTGAGATTGTCAAAGAATTCACATTGCTTAGTTCTACAATTGAGGTCAATGGAAGCAGCAGTCAGGACATTACATGACATGTAGCCCTGGGTAAGTCAGCTGTGAAAGAACTATTTCAAGTGCTGAGGAGCAAGGATGTCTCCTTGAGGACTAAGGTGTGCCTGACAGAAGCCATGATATTTGCAATCACCTCGCATGCATGTGAGAGCTGGACAATGAATAAGGAAGACCGAAGAAGAGTTGATGCTTTTGAGTTGTGGCACTGGCGAAAAATGCTGAAGGTACCATGGTCTGCTAAAATAACTAACAGATCTGCCCTGGAGGAAGTGCAGCCAAGATCCTCCTTGGAAGCGAGGATGGCCAAATTTCGTCTCACCTACTTTGGTCATGTTGTCAGAGGGAACCATTCCCTGGAGAAAGATGTCATGCTTGGTAAGGTGGAGGGTCAACGAAGGAGGGGAAGGCCTTCGATGAGATGGATTGACACGATGGCTGTGACAATGGGCTCAAGGATAGCAAAGATCATGGAGCTCGGACGGGATTGGGCAGTGTTTTGTTCTGCTATGCACGAGTTGCTATGAGTGGGAAATGACTCAACGGCACCTAACAACAACAACAACAACAACCCTAATTCATTTTATGAAGCAAGCATAACATTGATACCAAAACCAGGCAAAAGACACTAGTAGAAAGGAAAACTACAGACCAATACCCCTCATGAATGTAGATGCAAAAATCCTAGCCAATAGACTCTGACAAAATATGAAAAGAATAATACATCATGTCCAAGTGGAATTCATACCAGGTATGCAAGGATAGTTCAACATTGGAAAAATAATCAACATAATCCATCATCTAGGTAAAATAAAGGAAAAGAATCATACGATTATATCAATAGATGCAGAAAAAGCATTTGATAAAATCCAATATCCATTCCTGATTTAAAAAAAAAAAAAACTCTCAGAAACATAAGAATTAAAGGAAAATTCCTCAACATAATAAAGGGCATGTATGCAAAACCAACAGCCAACATTATTCTCAATGGAGACAGACTGAAACCATTCTCCTTGCCAACAGGAACCTGACAAGTATGCCCTCTATCTCCACTTCTATTCAACATGGTATTGGAAGTCCTAGCCAGGGCAATAAGGCAAGAAAAGCAAATCAAAAGTATCCTTATTTACAGCTGATATTATCCTATAGATAGAAAACCCAAGAGACTGAGCAAGAAAATTGCTGAAACTTATTGAAAGATTTAGCATAGTGGCAGGATACAAGATCAACATACAAAAATGAGTTGGATTCCTCTACACCAGCAAAGAAGTCTCTGAAAAGGAAATAAGGAAATCAATACCATTGACAATAGCTATCAAAAAGATAAAATATTTGGGAATAAATCTTTCCAGGAACACAAAAACC
>NW_006921759.1:639200-643875 GCF_000298275.1 Orycteropus afer afer
GATATTCAGGCAGCCAACAAATACATGAAGAAATGTTCATGATCTTTAGCCATTAGAGAGATGCAAATTAAAACAACCATGAGATACCACCTCACCCCAATATTAATAGCAAAGTTCAACAAGACAGAAAATAACAAATTCTGCCAAGGATGTGGAGAGATTGGGACTCTCATACACTGTTTCTGGAACTGTAAAATGATAAAATCACTGTGGAAATCAGAATGGCAATTCTTTAAACATTTGGAAATGGGATTCCGGTAAAATGGCCAATAGGCTAACAGACTGCACAGACCCTTTTCAACAAAGAAAAAGGGAACCAATTAACACAGACACAGAAGATAATCTGGGAGCTCTGAGCTTTGAAGGGGAGCATATAGCAGTGGACTAAACTCAAAATAGTAGAAGAACCTGTATGAAAACACCAAAAAAGAAGACATATGTAGCTGCTGTCTGTCAGCAATCCTGATGGCATAGACAGATTGGATATTGCTGAGTGGTATTAGGACCTAGGAATTAACCTAAAAATTAGCCCTGCTAGTCAGGGGCTGCATGGAGGACTGCACTGGTGGCTGGTGAATAAAAGGAAAAGCAGTGAAGAGGAAGACGGGATGAGCTGTGGAGTTTTGCCTGTCCAGAAGGTGTGGCCATTTTGAATGTTTACAAGAGGTTGGACCATTTTGAATATTTAAAGCAACAGCATTCTCCCAGATTCCAGGGACTTAAAAATAGGCTCCACATGCCTATTTTTAATAGGCAAGGACATTCCAGACACAAACAACTGGAAAGATGTGATAATCTTCTTGTTACTTTTATACTTCACACCCTCTTGGTGAACAGAGGTGCAGCCATCCCTCACTCCCATCCACCTTCTGTGCTGGCAGGAATTCAATACCAGTCTTTGTGCTCAGACAGAGCCTGCATGTCCTGTCCCAGCCTGCCAAGATTTATTTATTTATTTATTTCCCTGTTTTAGTTTGTTTGTTTTTGTCTGTTTAAAGAAATTTTTTTGTTGTCTTTTTTATTAGGATTCTTTTTCTTCCCTTCCCAAGTTCTAGTTTCTAGCTTTTTCTCTCTTCCATGTTCCTAGTTCCCATTATTTTTCTTTCTTTTGGCTAACCCCATTCATTATTTTTCTTTTTGCATTTTTCCCATTTTTTCTTCATTATTCTCCTACTGTAATTTTTTCAATGTCTTCCAGATTTTTTGGGGGGGGGGGTGATTTTCTCTGTGTGTTTATGCAGTATGTTTTTTGTCCACTTGCTTTTGCTTTTTTGAGGGTTTTTGGATGGTTGTTTTTGTCTAACTGAGTGGGAGACAGCAACAGTGCCCATACAACACAACTACATCTGTACCTCCTGCAGCTTCATTTACTGAGTGAGAGCCATTAGTTCCTTTTCCACCACCTGGCCAATGATAAACAACCACCAAGAAGAGGCTGACTCACTCTTAGCTACTCTTTACAAAGAGTTAACAGAGATCTAAATACAATGTCACAATGTCTCGGAGACAATAGACCATTACAGTTCACACAAAGAAGTAAGATAAAGTGGTAGAAACAAGGAAGCAGGATAGGGACCCAGAACACATCCCTAATGAAGAAGCAGCATTGGAACTCCCTGATAAGGAATTCAAAAGAATTATATTTAGGATTGAGAGACAGATCAAGGAAAACATTGAAAAAATTAAGGAAAGCAGAAAAAAAAAAACCTAGAACAATTTTGTAAGAAAATACAAGGACAAAACGATAAAATAAATGAAAAATTAGAAATGACTCAAAATTTATAGATAGAAATCCAGAAGATTAATAATAAATTTTCAGAAAGGGCAAAGAAATAGAAATAAATCAATGGAAGACAGAATTAATGAGATTGAAGACAAAAATCTGAATACTTCTTTGGAAAGGGATCAATCAGAAAAAAGATCAAAACAAAATGAAGGAAGTCTAAGGTTCATGTGGGATATTATCAAAAGGAATAACCTACGGAATTCCAGAAGAAAGAGAAACAAATAAAACTACTGAGAAAATTGTCCAAGATTTGTTGGAAGAGAACTTCCCTGATATAATGAAAGATGAGAATATAACCATTCAGGAAGCCCAATGAATCCTAAACAAGATAGACCCTCCAAAACTCACCATGACATATCATCATCAAACTCATCAAAACCAAAGTCAAAGAAAGAATCCTGAAAGCAGCATGGGAAATTTCAAAAGTTACTTGCAGAGGACAACCAATAAGAATAAGCTCTGATTTCTCAGCAGAAACAATGCAAGTGAGAAGGCAATGGGATGGTATATATAATACCCTGAAAGAGAAAAATTTCCAAACAAGAATTATATGTTGTTGTTGTTATGTGCCATCAAGTAGGAACATAACGACCCCTCCTTGGGTTACCAAGGCAGTATCACTATAGAAGTAAATTGTCCAAGCTTCCTTCCGAGGAGTGGCTGGTGGGTTGTAACCACCAGCCTTCTGGTTAACAGTAAAGTGCCTTAGGCACTATGCTACCAGGGTTCCTAAGAATTATATACCTGGCAAAATTGTTCATCAAATACGAAGGTGAAATTAGGAGATATCCAGATAGGCAAAAATTAAGGGAATGTGTTAAAACCAGACCAACCTTACAAGAGATACTAAAGGGAGTTCTTTGAACAGAGAACCAATAATAGCAAACAACAACTGACCATTAATATACAAGATGACATAACCCAGAAACCAACACATCAATGGAAGTATCCAAAGTAAAATAAGCTTACGAGATTGTACACAAGGAACCAGAGACATCAATTGGCAAATGAGGGTAACTACAAACCAAAAAGAGTGGAAAAATAGTGCAGTCACAGAACTTCCAAATGGTGAGGAAGTCAAGAGAGTTGTAAGATAGAATGGACTGTTCTAAACTTGGGGAGAAAATTATAAATCATAGGGTAAACTCAAAGAAAAATGATAAACCTTCACATTACAATAAGAGGACAACCACAAATATTTAACAAATATTAAAACAATAGCAACAAAGGAAATGACAAAACAATTCATAAACATAATGAGCTCAGCACAGAAAATTATATGGAAGAAACCAGGAACACCATGAAAAAACATATAACAAAATGACAGCAACAAATTCGTTCTTGTTGATAATTACACTGAATGTTTTAGGGGTTAAATGCATGATGCAAGAGACAGAGAGTTGCCGACTGCTTAAGAAAAACTAACCTATCAATATGCTGTCTACAAGAAACACACCTTAGAGACAAAGAGAAAAATAGAGTAAAAGTCAAAGGTTGGAAAAATATATATCAAGCAAATGGCAACCAAAAAAGAGCAGGAGTGGAAATATTAATATTTGATCAAATTGACTTTAAGACAAAAACCACCATACAAGACAAGGAGGGACATTATATAATGATTAAAAGATCAATTGAACAAGAAGATATAACCATAATAAATATCTATGAATGAACCCAATGAAAGAGCCCAAAAATACATAAATCAGACTTTAAAAGACTTGAAAAGATTTGACTTCACAGTCATAGTAGGAGACTTTAATACACCATTTTCAATGAAAGATAGAACAAATGGAAAGAATCTCAACAAAGACACAGAAGAGCTGAACAATACAATCCACCAGCTTGACCTTATAGATATCTACAAAGCACTTGAACCAACAACAGCACAATATACATTCTTTTCCAGTGCACATGGGACATTCTCCATGATAGACCATATGCTAGGCAATTAAGCAAGCATTAATAAATTTATAAACTTTGAAATACTGCAAATCATCTTCTCAGATCACAATGCTATAAAATTAGAAACCAACAATAGGAATGTCAATGGAAAAAGAACAAAGACATGGAAACTGAACAATACCTTCTTTTAAAATGACTGGGTAATAGAAGAAATAAAAAATGAAATTAAAAAAATTCCTTGAATCAAATGAAAATGAAATCACAACATACCAAAATCTTTGGGACACAGCAAAAGCAGTGATCAAAAGCCAATTTACAGCAATAAATGTAACATCAGAAAAGAAGAGCCAAAATCAAGAAATTAACCCAACATCTCCAACAATTAGAAAAAGAGCAGCAAAAAAAAAAAAAGCCTACAGTCACCAGAAGGAAGGAAATAATGAAAATTTGAGCAGAAATCAATGAAACAGAAAACAGAAAGACAATAGAAAAAATCAGCAAGACTAGAAGTTGGTTTTTTGAAAAGATTAATAAAATTGACAAACCACTGGCAAATTTAACAAAGGAAAAGAGAGAGAGAAGGCAAATGACACAAATAAGAAAACAAATGGGTAACATGACAACAGAACCAACTGAAATTAAAAGAATAATATCAGGATACTATGAACTACTGTACTCCAACAAATTTGAAAATCTGGAAGAAATAGACAGATTTCTAGAAACATACCACTTACCTAAACTAACACAGACTGATGTGAAAAAGTTGAACATATCCATAACAAAAGAAGAAATTGAACAGGTCATTAATGATTACCAACAAAAAATAAAGTCCTAGCCCAGATGGTTTCACCAGAGAATCCTACCAAATGTTCAGAGAAGAACTGAAACCAATCCTACTCAAACTATTCCAAAACATAGAAAAGGATGGAATCCTCCCAAATTCATTTTATGAAGCAAGCATAACCTTGACACCAAAACCAGGCAAAG
>NW_006921759.1:644030-646919 GCF_000298275.1 Orycteropus afer afer
TCATTATGACCAAGTGGGGTTCATATCAGGTATGCAAGGATAGTTCAACATTAGAAAAACAATCAACATCATCTACCACATAAATAAAGCAAAGGAAAAAAAATCACATGATTATATCAATCGATAAAGAAAAGAGATTTGATGAAATCCAACACCTATTCCTGACATTATTCTCAATGGAGAGAGACTGAAACCATTTCCCTTGTGAACAGGAAACAGACAAGGATGCCCTCTATCACCACTTCTATTCAACATTGTATTGGAAAGTCCTAGCTAGGGCAATAAAGCAAGAAATGGAAATAAAAGGCATCCAAATTGGTAAGGAGGAAGTCAAACTATCCCTATTTGCTGATGATATGATTCTATACCTAGAAAACTCAAGAGACTCAGTAAAAAATCTACTGGATGTAATTGAGAGATTTAGCATCATGGCAGGATACAAGATCAACATCCAAAAATCAGTTGGACTTCTCTACAGCAGCTGAGATTGCTGAAGAAGAAATAAGGAAATAAATACCATTTACATTAGCTACAAATAAATAAATAAATAATAAAACATGTGGAAATAAATCTTACCAGGGACACAAAAGACCAGTACAAAGAAAACTATAAAACACTACTTCAAGAAACCATAAGAGATCTACATAAATGGAAGAACATACTATGCTCATGAAAAGGAAGATTGAACACTGTGGAAATGTCCATTCTACCCAAAGCAATCTATATATTCAGTGCAATTCCAGTCCAGATCCCATCAATACTCTTTAAGTTTGTGGAAAAAACAATCAGTAACTTTATATGGAAAGGAAAGAGACCTTGGCTAAGCAAAAGACTATTGAAGAAGAAGAACAAAGTAGGAGGTCTCACACTGCCAGATCTCAAGAACTTACTATACAGCCAGAAGTTACTATACATAGTATGTTGTTGTTATGTGCCATCGAGTCAAACCCGACTCATAGCAACCCCTCCTTGGGTTTCCAAGGCAATATCACTACGGAAGTAAGATGGCCCATAGAACTTACTATATAGTCAAAACTGCCTGGTATTGGTATAATGACAAACACATAGACCAATGGAATAGAATTGAGAACCCAGAAATAGGTCCATTGACCTATGGTCAGCTGATCTTTAACAAAGGGCTGAAATCCATTAAATAGGGAACAGAACGTCTGTTTAATAAATGATGCTGGCAAAATTAGATATCTGTATTTGCAGAAAAATGAAACAAGATCTGTACCTCACACCATACACAAAAACTAACTCCAGATGGATCAAAGACTTAAATGTGAAACTTAAAATTACAAAGTTCTTCAAGGTAAAACTAGGGGCAAATTTAGGGGCCCTAATATATGGCATTATTATATGGGAGCTCTGGTAGCATAGTGGCTAAGACACTTGCCTGCTAACCAGATGGCTGGCGGTTCAAACCCACCAGCCACTCCTCAGAAGGAAGGTTGGGCAATCCTACTTCCGTAGTGATACTGCCTCAGAAACCCAAGGAGGGGTTGCTATGAGTCGGGGCCGACTTGACGGCACATAACAACAACAACAACAATATATGGCATAAGTAGACTATCAAGCATAACCCAAAATGTACAAACAGCAAAAAATAAACTGGATGAATGGAACCTTTTAAAAATTAAATTTTTATGTGCTTCCAAAGACTTCTCCAAAAGAGTCAAAAGAGAACCTAAAGATTTGGGAAAAAGTATTCCACAATGACATATTTGACAAGAGACTTATCTCTAAAATTTATAGAAAACTCCAACACCTCAATAACAAAAAGACAAATAATCTAATTGGAAAAAAAATGTGCAAAAGACAGGAATAGACACTTCACCAAGGAGGATATTCAGGAGGCCAAAAAGTATATGAAGAAATGCTCACCATCATCAACCATTAGAGAGAAGTAAATCGAAACAACAATGACATACCATCTTGACCCAGCACTAGTAGCAAAGTTCAACGAGACAGAAAATAACAAATGTCGGTGAGGATGCGGAGAGATTTGAACTGTCATACACAGCTGGTGGGACTGTGAAATGATACAATCACTGTGGAAAGCAGTATGGCGATTCCTTCAAAAGTTGGAACTAGAAATACCATTTGACCCAGCCATTCCATTACTAGGTATATATCTTAAAGAAGTGAAGGCCATGACAAGAACAGACATATGCACACCCATGTTCATTGCAGCACTATTAACAATAGCCAAAAGATGGAAACAACCTTTTTTGAGATGTTTCAACAAACAGATGTCCCACTGGAGGCACTCACTTGGTTATACCAAGAGATTTGGAAGATAGCTACCTGGCCAACTGACTGGAAAAGATCCATATTTGTGCCCATTCCAAAGAAAGGTGATCCCACAGAAAGTGGAAATTATTGAATAATACCATTACTATTGCATGCAAGTAAATATTACTGAAGATAATTCAAAACTGGTTGCAGCAGTATATTTACAGAGAACCTCCAGAGGTGCCAGCTGAATTCAGAAGAGAACGTGGAGGAGATATCCTAACTGCTGTCAGATGGATCTTGGTTCAAAGCAAAGAATACAAGAAAGATGTTCACTTGTGTTTTATTGACTATGCAAAGGCATTTGATTGTGTAATCGTAACAAGTTGTGAATAACAGTGAGAAGAATGGGAATTCCAGAACACTTGATTATGCTCATGAGGAACCTGTACATTGACAAGGAGGCTGTTGTTCGAACAGAACAAAGGGACACTGCATGGTTTAAAATCAAGAATGGAGTGCTTCAGGGTTGTATCCTTTCCCAATACTTACTCAATCTATATGCTGAGCAAATAATCTGAGAAGCTGGACTATATGAAGAAAAACGTGGCATCAAGATTGGAGGAAGACTCATTAACAACCTGTGATATG
>NW_006921759.1:647114-665593 GCF_000298275.1 Orycteropus afer afer
GATGTGTGTTGTTGTTGTTGTTATTTGCCATCGAGTCGGCCCCAACTCATAGTGACCCCTCCTTGGGTTTCCGAGGCAGTATCACTACGGAAGTAGGAATGCCCAAACTTCCTTCCGAGGAGTGGCTGGTGGGTTTGAACCACCAGCCTTCTGGTTAGCAGTCAAGTGCTTTAGCCACTATGCTACCAGAGATGATGTGTAGCACTGGGCAAATTGGCTGCAAAGGACGTCTTTCAAGTGCAGTCTCCTTGAGGATTAAGGTGTTCCTGACACAAGCCATGATATTTTCAATCACCTCTCATGCATGTGAGAGCTGGACACTGAATAAGGAAGACCGAAGAAGAGTTGATGCTTTTGAGTTGTGGTGCTGGTGAAGAATACTGAAAGTACCATAGACTGCTAAAAGAACTAACATATCTGTCCTAGAGGAAGTGCACCCAAAATGCTCCTTGGAAGCAAGGATGGCCAGACTTCATCTTACCTACTTTGGTCATGTTGTCAGAGGGGCCATTCCCTGGAAAAGGATGTCATCCTTGGTAAGGTGGTGGGTCAATGAAAGAAGTGAAGGCCTTCAATGTGATGGATTGACACGGTGGCTGCGATGATGGGCTAAAGTATAGCAAGGATCATGGAGCTGGCACAGGATTGGGTGGTGTTTCATTCTGTTTCTATGAGCCTGAAACGACTCGAAGGCACCTAACAACAGAGAGTAGATTTGGTACTAAGGCTATAAATGTGAATAAGACAGACATCTGTATAACGTCCTTCAAAGTTACATGTATAAATTCAATTTTAAAGAGAATTAAAAAACAAAACAAAACTCACTGCTGCGGAGTCAGTTCCGACTCATAGTGACCTCTCCTTGGGTTTCTGAGGCAGTATCTCTACGGAAGTAGATTGCCCAACCTTCCTTCTGAGGAGTGGCTGGTGGTTTTGAACTGCCAGCCTTCTAGTTAGCAGTCAAATGCCTTAGACACTGTGCCATCAGAGCCCCTTAAAGAGAATTAACTAGTAAGGTAAAAATAAGTCAATAATAATTTTTCACACATATCATTTTATCTTCAGTATTTTTTTTTTTTTTTTGTAAACACACTGCTTTATCTTTTTGCAGAGGAAGAAAATAAAACAAAACAAAAAGCATTGCCAGTGAGTTGATCACAACTCATAATGATCCTATAGGACAAAGGAGAACTGCAGCATAGTTTCCAAGGCTGTAATATTTAAGGAAGCAGACTGCCACATCATTCTCCTTTGTAGCTGTTGGTGTGTTCAAACTGATGACCTTTTAGTTGGCAGTCAAGAGCTAATGTTGAGCTTGAGGCTTCTCCTGACTCATGCAGCTGTAGGAACTGAGAAACTCCAAGATCAGCAGGCAATACAGCAGGCTGCTGGCTTTGGAGGCTGGTGAATCTGAGATTATCAGGTAAAATAGCAGGCTGTGAGCTCAAAGGCTGTGAAGGCAACAATCCCAAGATTAGCATGAGATACAGTAGGCCACTGTTTCAAGTACAATAACAGGAGATAATGACAAGCAAGATGCATGATCCAAATCAAGCAAAAAGCCAGAAAACTTTGCTAGAGTTTTTACATATATATTGGAAGTAGGTCACAACCCAAAGGAAACTCCCTTTCAACTGGCAGGCTTCACATAGCAGATCTCATCATAGAGATGATTACATTACATTAGATCTCATGGGAGATGACTACATCACAACTCCTAAAACATTAGAATCATGTAACTTTAACTATCACAACCACTGTGCCAGCAGGGCTTCTTTGTAGATGAAGAAACTGGGGCTCAAATCTTCATGTAACTTGCCCTGGGTAACAGTACCAATAAGAAAAGAACTTAAACAAAACAAGGAAATTCATTCCAAAATCTGCAATCATTTCACTACACATGGCTTCAATGTACAAGAGAAAAATGGATGATGAGCCTGGGAATGGGACAGCCAATAATTAAGTAAGGATAATTTTTGTTGTCAAATCCTCTGAGTGTAAAGACAATAACCACATATTATGAAATGGTTATAGCAGCCAAAATCATAACTTTCAGTTACTCTTTCTTCTACTTGAAAGATAGTGCTCTCTAAAATCCAGGCAAGAGTGCCCCATGAACATAATTTGGTTCCATTTCCAACATCTCATACTTGTTCATACTGCCTTCAACTTCAATATCCTTGTTTTCAACTTCTTACACATTATTACTACTCTCTTGGGCTTTCTATTATTGTTGCTCTTAGTTGCTATTAAGTTCATTCTAACTCATGGCAATCACAAGTGTGTGCAGGGTAATTTTCTCCATAGGGTTTTCAAGGCTGTAACCTTTTGGAAGCAGATCATCAAGCCTGTCTCAAAGCATCTCTGGGTGGGTTTGAACTGCCAACCTATCAGTAGTCAAGCCCTTACCGTGTGCCACCCAAGGACTCCTACTTAGCTCTCTGTTCCTTAAAAATCCCTTTTTCCTCTTATTTTCTCCTTTCTGCTTCAACCGCTTGACAGTGTTTCCACATTTTCCAAGTCTCCAATCCCATTCCCACAGCTTGAATTTGATCCCTGCCATTACCTCCACTCTCAGGAGGTTGACAGACTCATCACAACACTATTAAATAAGGATTTGTGGGTTTTCTTTTCTTTCTTTTTTTTTTTTTTTTTTCATGTCAAAGCTTTATTTAATTCATTAAGTAAAAGCTTTAGTAAATTCATTAATGAGATTCAACAGAGGGCATAAGAGACCATATGCACAGTTAATGGAAAAAAGAATGCCAGAATAAGATTGCAAAATTGGATACAAAATTAGTCAATGTAGCACAAAACAATAATACTGTAACTTTTGACATTTAATTTCTCTGTAAGATAAATATTATTTGCAACTTATCAATTCCCTGCAAGTTAATACCTAAATGTAGTACTCCACTCATAGTAAATAGTAAGTCAAACAAAACTAACTCCCCTGACTCCCTTATTCTATTCCTTAGCTGGCTTGTGAGTGTTCCAGTTGAGTTTTGAAAGAGCACACAGTCATTGTTTTGCCTCATTTCTAAATTTTTGATAACTTTTCTTCTTCTTTTTCCCTTTATTTATTTATTTATTTATTTTTTGTTGCCTTTTCACTGTGTCCTTCTTTCCTATGAATTCTTGTCCTCTAAGCTAACTCCCTGTGCAAATGCTACCCTTCTGATCTCCCATGGTTGATTGTTCTAGGATTGTACCTACCTGGTGTAATTGTTTACCTTGTAAGCCTATGTATTCTTTGGCTGGAAACTATGGGAGTGAGTTCAATTCCAGGCTTGAAAGGTGACTAGGTGCCATAATATTGGGGATTTCACCAGTAACCCTGATCTTTCTTTTTATGATTTTGAGTTTTGTTTCACATTTTTCTCCTGTTCTATCTTGTTGTTGTTGTTATGTGCCATCGAGTCAGACCCGACTTGGGTCCTTGGGTTTCCGAGGCAGTATCACTACGGAAGTAGATTGCCCAATCTTCCTTCTGAGAAGTGTCTGGTGAGTTTGAACCACAAGCCTTCTGGTTAGCAGTCAAGTGCCTTAGGCACTACGTTACCAGAGCTCCTTCTATTCTATCTAGGATCTCCAATTTTGATCCTTTTCTGAGTAGTTGTAGCTGGGCATCACCTAGTTCTTCTAATCTCAGTGTCATGTAGGATGAGCTTCGCATGGTCCACTAGTCCCTTGGGCTAACTGTTTCCTTGCATCTTTGATTTTATTCATTCTTATTTGTTCTGGATGAGGAGAGACCAATTGTTGCATCTTAGATGGCTGCTCACAAGCTTTTAAGGCCCCAGTTGCTACTCATCAAAGTCGGATATAGAATAATGTTTTGGTGTAGTATGTTATGCCAATTGAGTTTGATGACCCTCGTGACCATGGTCCTGAGCCTGCAGGCCCAGTGACTTACTCTCTCAAGTTGTTTGGCTGTGGCTAAGAAGTTATCATAGCTTTTTTCCCTGTTAGCTCTATTGTATACACGGATTTTCTTATACCACATACGAATACATATGTAGAAATATAGCCTACCAAACTTACATATAAGTTATAAGTATATTCCCTTTTGCCTACCCATACCATATCATTTGACCTGTCTATCTATGCATCTGAGAGCTCTGATGGTGTGATGCCTAAGGCACTTGACTGCTAACCAGAAGCCTGGAGATTCAAACCCCCCAGCCACTCCTTGGAAGGAAGGTTGGGCAATCTACTTCCATAGGGATACCACCTCAGAAACCCAAGGAGTAGTCATTATGAGTAGGATTCAACTTGACAGCAGTGGTATTGGTTCTGAGTAAGTACCTATGCATCTATCCATAGATTAATGCTAAGGTGTTCCTGATTATGGATTTTATTCTAAGGGCAAATTTTGAAGGCAGATGATTGGTGCTTGGATATGGAGAACAAGAGTGGAGAAAGGTAAGCTAAGTCAGATCAGTCTGTGATGGGGCTCTAGGAGTAGAAATATATGCAGAAGAAACAAGCAGATACAATATGTCAAGGAACTTTATCTGATTGGGTATTCTAGTGGGGGGATAATGACAGTATCAGAAGTGGAAGTTACCAGTTGATAGAGGATTCTAAAATTCCATGGTTAGGAATGCTAGTTGACTGAGATATTTTTGTTTTGTTTTTCCCACTTAGAAGATAACTACTTTTTCTTTCTTTCCTTTTTTTTTTTTTTTTTTAAATCCTTAAAGAAGGTGATGTGAGAGAAGACCTGATTGAACACCAGTACAAAGGTCAGAAGTTTTCCCTATCTCCACTCTCTCTCTCCATATTTTAATCTTTCCTTTTTGTTATTAGCATGTTGAAATTTTCTTTATAAAATAGCATGGAAGAGATGTTATTTTACACAAACTATGTACATCTAACCAAATATCTACCTGAATTTTTAAGTCAAAGATATCATACCTAATCCACACATATGAAGTTTCATTAATAGTTAAAGAGGATACATGTTAAATGATTAGACTTTTGTGGAATTTGTAATTATATTTGAAATCATGTTACACTTATTTTTCTGATACAACCTATTACAAGGAGTCTGCAAGTATAATGAATAGTTGACAAGTTCTGCCCAATACATCTCCCACTTGCCTTCTGGAAAGTAGCCTGATCCAGTGAGCACAGATTATGGGTTTTAATATCAGGTTGTCTGACTTTAAATCTCAATTTTATTATATCCTGCCTAAATAGAAGGGCAAGGAACCTAATCTCTTTGAGCCTCCATTTATACATTTGGGGGCTTAGAACATGGTATAGTTGAGAATTAAATGAAATTATATAGGTAAAATTATAAATATAGTGCCTGACATACAGAATGCACAATACATTCTAAGATATTATAATTATTCTGGGGACTGTCTCTCCACTTCTCATCCACATGACAGCAAAAGAAATTTACATAATACAATAAGTTTATTGAAACACTGTCTTATATATTACTATCTGATATATTACTGGAAAATTTTATGAATAGCCCTAAGACATTGTCTGATATAGTGCCGGAAGATGAGGCCCTCAGGTCGGAAGGCACTCAAAATAAAACTGGGAAAGAGCTGTCTCATCAAAGTAGAGTCAACCATAATGACATGGATGGAGCAAAGCTCAGTACCTCCATTTGCTGATGTGGCATGACTCAAAATGGGAAGAAACAACTGCAAACATCCATTAATAATCAGAACATGGAATGTACAAAGTATGAATGTAGGGAAATTGGAAGTAGTCAAAAATGAAATGGAACACATAAAGATCAATATCTTAGGCATTACTGAGCTGAAATGGACTGGTTTTGGCCATTTTGAATCAGACAATCATATGCTCTACCATGTTGGGGATGACAAATTAAAGAGGAATGGCATGATATTTATCATCACAAAGAATGTTTCAAGATCTGTCATGATATATAATGCTGTCAGTAATATGCCTACAAGGAAGACCAGTTAATAATTAACTAATATTATTCAAATTTATGCACCAACCACTAAAGCCAAAAACGAGGAAATTGAAGATTTTTACCAACTTCTGCAGTCTGAAAATTGACCAAACATGCAATCAAGATGTATTGGTTATTATTAGTGTTTGAAATGCAAAAGCTGGAAACAAAGAAGAATCACCAATAGTTAGGAAATATGCCATTGGTGATAGAAATGATGTCAGAGATTGCATGATAGAATTTTGCAAGGCCGATGACTTATTCATTGAAAATACCTTTTTTAACAATATAAATGGTGAATATACACATGGACCTCACCAGATGGAATACACAGGAATCAGATTGACTACCTCTGTAGAAAGATGCAATAGAGAAACTCAATATCTTCAGCCAAAACAAGGCCAAAAGCTGTCTGTGGAACAGAACATCAAGATCAAACTGAAGCTGAAGAAAATTAAAACAACTCCACAAGAGCCAAAATACACCTTTGAATACATCCCACCTGAATTTAGAGACCATCTGAAGAAGAGATTTGATACATTACCAAAAAAAACAGACAATTTATAGGATCGCATCAAAGACATCATACATGAAGAAAGCAAAAGGTCATTTAAAAGACAGGAAAGGAAGACAAGACTAAAATGGATGTCAGAGCAGACTCTGAAACTTGTTCTTGAATGGAGAAGAGGTAAAGTACGTGGAAGAAATGATAAGATAGAAGAGTGGAATTGAAGATTTCAAAGCACAGCTCAAGAAGACAAAATTAATTATTATAACAAAATGTGCAAAGACCTGGAGTTAAAAAGCCAAAATGGAAGAACATATTTGGCATTTCTCAAGGTGAAAAAACTGAAGAAAATACCCAAGCCTTGAGTTACAATATTGGAAGATTCTATGGGCAAAATATTGAATGATGCAGGAAACATCAAAAAAGTATGGAAGGAATACAAAGAGTCACTGCACCAAAAAGATTTGGTCAATGTTCAACTATTTCAGAAGATGGCATATACCAAGAACCAAAGCTGCACTGAAGGAATTGGCAAAGAACAAGACTTCAGGAATTGGCAGAATACCCACTGAGATATTTCAACAAATGATGCCATGCTGGAGACACTTTCTCGTCTATGCCAAGTACTTTGTAAGACAGACACCTGGTCAACTGACTGGATGAGATGCATATCTGTACCCATTCCAGAGAAAGGTGATCCCACAGAATGTGGAAATTACTGAACAATATTCTTAATATCACACACAAGTAAAATTTTGCTGAAGATAATTGAAAAAAGGGCAGCAATATACTCACAGGGAACTTCCAGATGCAAGCTGGATTCAGAAGAAGATGAGGAAGGAGAGATATCATTGCTGATGTTAGAGGGATCTTGCTGAAAGCAAAGAATACCAGAAAGATGTTTACTTGTGTTTTATTGACTATACAAAAACATTCCACTGTGTAGATCATAACAAATTATGAATAACATTGAAAAGAACGGGAATTCCAGAACACTTAATTGTGCTCATCAAGAGTCTATATACAGACGAAGAGGCAGTAGTTTGAACAGAACAAGGGGATAGTGCATGATTTAAAATCAGGAAAGGGGTGCATCAGGGTTGTATCCCTTCAGCATACATATTCCATCTGTATTGTGAGCAAATAATCTGAGAAGCTGGACTATATGAAGAAGAGTGCAGCATCAGGATTGGATGAAGACTCATTAACAACCTGTGATATGCAGACTACACAACTTTGCTTGCTGAAAGTGAAGATGACTTAGAGCACTTACTGATGAAGTATAAAGGCTACAGTCTGCAGCATGGATTACATCTCGACATAAAGAAAATTAAAATCCTCACAACTGGACTAATAGTATGACAAAAAATGGAAAAAAGGGTTGAAGTTGCCTAGCATTTTATATTACTTGGATCCATAATCAACACCCATGGAAGCTGCAGTCAAAAAATCAGATGTTGAATTGTACTGGGCAAATCTGCTGCAAAAGAACTCTTTAAAGTGTGGAAGAGCGAAGATATCGCTTTGAAGACTAAGGTGCACCTAACCTAAGTCATGGTATTTTCAATTGCCTCATATGCATGTGAAAGCTGGACAATAAGGAAGACCAATGAAGAGTTGATGCTTTTGAGTTGTGGTGTTGGTGAAGAATATTGAAAATATCATGGACTGCCAGAAAAATGAACAAATTTGTCTTGGAAGAAGTGCAGCTGGAATGCTCCTTGGAAGTGAGAACGGCCGGATTTCATTATATTGGTCATGTTGTTAGAAAGGACCATTTCCTGGAGAAGGATATCATGCTTAGTAAAATGAAGGGTCAGTGCAAAAGGAGAAGACCCTCAACAACATGGATTGACACAGTGACTGCAATCATGGGCTCAGGTATAGCAAAGATTGCGAGGATGGCACAGGACTGGGCAGTGTTTCATTCTGTTGTACATAGGGTCACCATGAGTCAGAGCCAACTCGACAACACCTAAGAGCAACAACAGCAGTAAGCTCATTCCCTAACCACAGTTTACTGCTCCAAGACTAGGCCTCCATCCTAAAGGGAATTTCTTCCAATGATAATTGGGCTGGACTCAGTCTCCAAGACCACTTGCTCACTATTCAGGGAAATGTAAATATCTTTATTGAAATAAAAGAGAATTTCAGAAAAAATTACAGTGTATGAAAGAAAAGACTAAAATTTTAATACACTTGAACTTTCTCCTGAGTTTCCAAAGAGATGAAATCTTAAGACTTAGCTCTTTATACAACAAGGAGATTCTCTATGGGCAGTATTCACTAATCAATCTTGCCCCATCTGTGTTTGCTTTCTTCTGTGTGCCTAAGGCATTTGACTGCTAACCAGAAGTCTGGCAGTTCAAACCCACTAGCCACATCTTGGAAGGAAGGTTGGGAAATCTACTTTCATAGTGATACTACCTCAGAAACCCAAGGAGGGGTTGCTATGATTCAGATCTGACTTGACGGCAATGAGTTTGATTTTGGTTTGGTGCCTATTCTCCTCCTTATAGATCTCAAAAGTGATTGGCTTCAGGCATATCCTACACCAATATGTCTCATCAACATAAAAAAGAAAACCTTATTCCAAAATAGGATCAAATTCACATATATAGGGTTTAGGATCCCAAAACACATTTTTAGGGGGACACAATTCAACTCATAACACATGTGTTCCAGGTAGACTCATAGCAGAAGGGACTTACTCTTAGAAAAGAATGATGAATTAGCAAAACAGCCATAGTGATTATTAGTTTTCATAGAACTTTGGCAGAGAAATAATAAACTATGTCGATTTGATGGATGCTTTACATAAGAAGAACACTGATCATTAAGTCAGTAATTGTAAATAGGGCAACGGGCTATAGCAACTAATAAGGTATCTAGAAGGCAATTACTAGTTCAGATGGAGCAAGTAGTGAACACTGAATAATTAGAAGGGTGAGTCATACTTTATTTCAAAAAGAGTATCAATAGGATGAACTGTGGTGACCAACCCATGACATCTGGTTGGAGGAAATTAATAAGAAGATATAATGCAGACAATGGCTTAGTCTGTATATAAAGCAAAACCAAACTCACTGCAGTCAAGTTGATTCCAACTCACAGTGATCCCCATTAGGTTTCCAACACTGTAAATCTTTACAGAAGCAGACTCCCTCACCTTTCTTCCATAGAGTGGCTGGTGGGTTCAATTCAATGACTTTTTGGTTAGCAACCAAATGCCTTAACAACTACACCACCAGAGGTTCTTTTCATAGGCCACAGTAACACAAAAATTGTTTAGGACCACCACACAAAGTATATTAGAATTAATATTCTTATTGTCTAAATTTATAATAGGAATGGAAGTCAAGTGAGAAAGTCTGAAAGCTAATTTTAAAAGCAACAAATATAAAGATAAGAAAACAAGTAGTTGCCATTGAGCTGACTCTGACTCAGGGTGACCACATCCATGTATTTCAGGGTAGAACTGTGCTCCATAGGGTTTTTAATGACTGATTTTTTAGAAGCGGATGACAGGCCTTTCTTCTGAGAAACCTTTGGAATTTCCAATCTCCCAGTTGGCAGCTGAGCTTATTAACTGTTGGCACCACCCAGAGATTGTACAACTCTTTTAGTAAAAAAATGAGGTAAAGATTTAGAGTGCAATAGTGTTATTCCAAAGAGCCCAGGATGGAGTTCATCATCCAAGTTCACCATCATGTTTCCCCATCCTGTTTGACATATAATCAAACACAGCAACAAAACAGACCGCCTAATGGGCCATTTTGTATTGTCAATTATAGAGACCAACGTGATAGACACAGAAATGTGCTATTCAGATCCACTTTCAAGGAAGGATTTGCTGCCTCCTGCTGTCAGTTCTTTTCTGGAGCTTTCAAGCCGTCTTGCATGAGGTCATGCCTTTCCAAGTGGCCTGCACCTGGTGACTGAACAAGAATGCATAGAAAGGCCCTCCTATTTCAGCCCATTACAAGAAAGATGGGCTATGTTTAGGCCAAAGCTCTCCACTGGATTACCCAAAGCTTTGTTCACCACCATTGACTTTCTACTTCTTCTTCCACCCAACCCTGCTTCCTCTCTTTTCTTTTCATCCTCATAAACATACCTCAAACTCCTTCTCAGTATCTGCATAGAACCCAATCTGTGACAATGAGATTTAAGAGGATCTCAGAGGTTCTAAGAGATACTTCTACTCAATTGTAACATTTCATGGTGCTTCAAAATATCACCACCACAGTATGGTATCATGGAGAGGGTGTAGTCCTTGTAACCTTGCACAACCCTGAGTTCTAATTCCAATCCTTATCACTAATTAGAAATTGGAGTTCAGAAAAAGAACTAATCCCTTTAAACCTGTTTCCTTATCTGTGAAAGGAAGATGATAATATTTACTGCAAAGAATGGTTGTGAGGAATAAATTTTAAATAATGTATATGAAATACTTACCATGGTCCCTGGTTCATAGCAGTGTTCAATAGATGACAGGCCCGCTCATCTGCAAAATAGAAAAGCAGGAAAAAGACTGGATAATTTATAAACAGATAAAATCTACTCCCCCAAAAACGAGAACTGGTAAAGTTTGGAGATTTTCATGAAAGCTGAGGTTCTTTATTCATGTATTCAGGTCATGTGTTGTTTGTAATATTATGGAAAAATGTGTTCTGGCTTATAATTTATAAACTTTGTTAATGAAGTAACAAAAGGCAACAGAAAAATAGTCAAAGGTAGTGGGAAAACAAACCTGAAGTAACTCTTGCAACAAGTTGCAGCAGCAAATATAGCTTCTTTCCTGCACATAGACTGAATCTACCCACTCCCCTTTATGTCCAAAGCATACAATAAACAGACTCTAGAGTATTATTGATTTGAAACGGGCTGTACCTGTAACTGCAGAGAACCCAATAACAGCAATAAGAATAGCTGCAGAGAAGGAAGCTCCTTCAGGAAGCTCTTTTCCTAAAGCCTTGTAGGTCACAAAAAGAGAGGACTTGGCAACTCTGCAAAAGTGTAATAAAAGGCATTTAGTTGTGAAATTCAACATCAAGATTTCCTCCATCAAACAGTACTTTAAAATTTTTTCCACAAAGCTCTCTACATCCTTGATGTCTGTGCACATAAGCTTTGCCAAGAACATGAAAATTATCAGTAACTAGATTGTTTTAATAATATAGAGTCACTGGTTCTCAAAAGAAAGGTTGTTGTTCAACTTGAAAATCACAATACCTGTGATATCTTCATGCATCCAGTCACCCTGGAAGCCATTCATGGTACAGAGGAAAGCATTAGTAGACATTTTGTTTTTAATCTCTAGTACAAAACCTTGTTTCAGACCCACAGCTCATAAGGAATGAAGCTAGTGTCAAAGATTTAATGCCTTTTCACATTAGTGATGTCAGCACAGAATGGCCATCTTCTCTGAATAATTTATCTTCCCACTGCATAATTTTATCTTTTTTTTCTACATTTTGGCTTTTTACTGAAGATGTGGAGGTAAATGGCTGTTAGGCCCTGACAAATCCTGTGGAGCATCCTTCCCATCAATCAATTAAAAAACACTTACCTTACATTCAACATGATTTATTTCTTGTTAATACAATTGTCTCACTATATCCTTCTATTATTATACCCTTAATTCCATTAGCTGTTTGCTTAATGTCAGCTTTAAAGCTGACCCTCAAAGAGCTTCAAAGGGAGAGGGAAGTTTGTCTAATAGTAGCATCGCCAATAAAATTCTGGAAGCTCTTCTCCTAAAACCTTGTAGGTCACAGAACAGAGAGGTCACTGAATGTATCCTGCTTGAAAAGAATAGAACAATCTCTCACTTATTTATTCTGATGGATACTGCATCATGGTTTAAAAGTCCTTAAGAGCTCTTATCTTAAAAGCCAACAAAACAGGTTCACCAAGTCTAATTTTATGAAATGCCTAAGGATGGACGAGACTTTATCAGTATTTCTTTAAACAAATTTAAAAAGAGGTGTGGTAGTTAGGTTTGTGTGTCAATTTGTCCGGGCCTGGTTGAGTGGCTGGGCAGCTGGTAGTAGTTATTCCCCATGATGAGACTGGCAATCAACTCCATGGTGGGCTCTACCACAAGCAGCTGAGTAGCAGTTGCCTTTGGGATGTGGTCTGCTTCCTATATATAAGGAGAAGACTTGGGGATAGTCTCTGCCATATGGCACATTTGAACCCTGCATTTAGCTGTGTCATTGTTCAGCAGCCTGCCATGCTCTGCCAACCTTGGGACTTTCAGTGGACTTAAATTAATGGCCTGCCATGTGGTTTGGTAACATCGGGACAGTGCCTTTTTACTTGTCAATCTTGGGCTTGTCAGCCTCAGCAGCCAGCAGCTACCTGAGTGAAGAAAAGCCTCTAGCTTCAGTTGGCCAGGAGCAGGAGACAGAGCTGAAGCCCAATGTTGAGAGTTTTTTACCCAGCGCCTAGAGCCTGACACTTTGAACCTGGACTTTAAGCCTCCAAATTGTGATAATAAATTCCTGTTTGTTAAAGCCATTCCATTTGTGGTATATCCTTGTCAAAGCGGCACTAGGCAACCAGAACAAGAGGAAAACAAACAAACAAACAACAACAAAAAAAAGTTTGTATTGTTTGAAGGTTAATGCCTTGCTTGTTTGGTAAAGTAAAATGTTAACCTCTTAAACAGTTTAATGACAAAAATAAATTGTATTATTTCTCATAATAGTAGGTTAACATTAACATGTTCTCCACCAAATTTCTTAAATGTGGGTTGAAGTTAGTAAGCTATGAAAAGAAGCCTTCAACTGCATTTCTAAAATTATGCATTAAATAGCTGCTGTAAGTTTTTTCAGTGAGGATATATGAATTATTTTTGAATTTGTGTGAATTTCCTTCATATAAATATGCAATCACATACATTATTTATATCAGTACATATTAGATTACATCATATGTACCACACATAATTTTTTGCTTAATTGCCATTTCTTTGTGCTCCTTTGCTAATCCAGTCCAGTGGCTACGGAGTTGATTCTGACTCTTGGAGATCCCATGTGTGTCAGAGAACAGTGCTCCACAGGGCTTTCAATGGTTGATTTTTCAGGAATAGATCACTAGGCTCTTCTGCCAAAGTCCCTCAGCGTGGACTCGAACCTCCAACCTTTCAGTTACCAACTGAGTGTGTTAACCATTTGCACCATCCAGGGACTCCTCTTTGCTAATATAAACCCAGTTTCATTCAGTACCTACTCTTCAAGGAAGGGATCCCCTACAATGTCAATAAGCAAACTTTAGTCAGTAAAACCAATACTGGACATTCCACAGCCCTTGTCAGTCATTGGTTTGGGGGCATATCTCTGGGACAGGTTTCTCCTTTTTAAAGATAAACGTAGAACATGGACATAGTCATGACTGTCTGAAATGTCTGGAGCTTTCACCATCATCTTAGGGCCTTTGAGAGAGGTAGCTTAGATCAAAGCCAACATTCTGGGCATGTTGTTGTTGTTGTTATTATGTGCTGTCGAGTTGGCCCCAACTCATAGCGACCCCTCCTTGGGTTTCTGAGGCAGTATCACTACGGAAGTAGGATTGCCCAGCCTTCCTTCCGAGGAGTGGCTGGTGGGTTTGAACCACCAGCCTTCTGGTTAGCAGTCAAGTGCTTTAGCCACTATGCTACCAGAGCTCCTATCCTGGGCATAAGAGTGAAAAAAGATGGAAGAATGCTGTATCCTTAATAGCATAATTTTCCTCTGTATTAACCAAGCTTAGAATATTTTCATAGGGTCCTTACAAGCTGGAATCACCTCAACAGCAACTTGTAAGGTAAAGTAAGGTAGTTGTTGTGAAGCGCAGTTAAGTCAGCTTCAACTACAGAGAAATTATGGGCAACAGGAAGAAAAAAAAACACTGCTTGGTCCTGTGCCATCTTCACAATATTTGTTACGCTTGAGCCTGTTGTTGCCACTGCAGCAGTCCATCTCATTATGGGTCTTCCCCTCTTTTGCTGACCATCTAATTTACCATGCATGATATCCTTCTCCAGGAACCAGTCCCTTCTGACAAGATGACCAAAGTATATGAGATGAATTCTGGCTATTTTTACTTCTAAGGAGCATTCTGGCTGTACTTCCTCCAAAACAGATTTGGTGGTTCTACTGGCAGTGTGTAGTATTTTCAGTATTCTTCACCAATACCACAATTCTTCCTCTATCTTCCTTATTCATTGTCCAGCTTTCATATGCATATGAGCCTATTGAAAATACCATGGCTTGGGTATTTTCACCTTAATCTTCAATGTGATATCTTTGCTCTTTAACACTTTAAAGAGGGCTTTTCCAGCAGTTATGCCCAGTGCGATATGTTGTCTAATTTCTTGACTGCTGCTTCCATAGTTCTTGATTGTGGATCCAAGTAAAACGAAATCCCTGAAGACTTCAATCTTTTCACCATTTATCATGGTGGTGTTTATTGATCCAGTTGTGATCATAAAGAAAATTATTGTTGTCTTTATGTTGAGGTGTAATCCATGCTAAAGGCCATAGTCCTTGATCTTTATCAGTAAGGGCTTCAAGTCATTTTCACTTTCATCAAGCAAAATTGTGTCATATGCATATCACAGGATGTTAATGAGTCTTCCTCCAATCCTGATGCCTCATTCTTCTTCATATACCCCAGCTACTCAGATTATTTGTTCAGCATATAGATTGAATAAATATGGTGAAAGGATACAACCCTGACACATTCCCTTCCTGATTTTAAACCATGCAGTACCCCTTGCTCTGTTCACATGACAGCCTCCTGGTCTATGTACAGGTTCCTCAAGAGCACAATTAAGTGTTCTGGAATTCCTTTTCTTTGCAATGTTATCCATAATTTGTTATGATCCACAAAGTCCAATGCCTTTGAGTAGTCAATAAGACACAGGGAAACATCTTTCTGGTATTCTTTGCTTTTAGCCAAGATCCATCTGACATCAGCAATGATATACCTCATTCCATGCCCTCTTCTCAATCTGGCTTTAACTGTCAGTATACTGCTGCAACAATTTTCGAATTACCTTCAGCAAGATTTTACTTACATGTTGTATTAATGATATTGTTCTATAATGTTCACATTCTGTTGGATTACCTTTATTTGGAATGGGCACAAATATGGATCTCTGCCAGTCAGTTGGCCAGGTAGCTGTCTTCCAAATTTCTTCACATAAATAAGTAAGCACCTCCTGTGCTACATGCATTTGTTGAAACATCTCAAAGTATATACTGCCAATTCCTAGAGTCTTGTTTTTTGCCATTTCTTTCAGTGCAATTCTTCCTACAATACTTTAAGTTCTTGATGATATGCTACCTTTTGAACTGGTTGAGAGTCAACTGATTGTTTTTGGTACAGTGACTCTCTGAACTTTTCCCATCTTCTTTTGATGCTTCTTGCATCATTCAATATTTTGCCCTTAGAATCCTTCAGTATTACAATTTTGGTCTTGAATATTTTGTTCATATATTTCAGCTTCAGAAATGCTGAATAAGTTCTTCTCTTTTGGTTTTATACCTCTAGATCTTGGTACATTTCATTGCAATACTTTACTTTGCCTTTTGGAACCACCCTTTTAAATATTCTGTTCAGCTCTTTTATTTCAACATTTATTCCATTAGCTTTAGCTGCTTTATGTTCAAGAGCAAGTTTCAGAATCTCTTCTAAAATCCATTTTGGGTACAACTCGTCTGGTTGTTGGTCATTGGTCTTCAGTGCATCAAATCTGTTCTTCAGATGGTCTCTGTGGTAGTTAAGGTTATATGTTAACTTGGCTGGGCCTGGCTTTGAGTGGCTGGGCAGCTGGTGGTAGTTATTCCCCATGATGAGACTGGCAATCAACTCCATGGTGGAATCTGCTGCAAGCAGCTGAGTAGCTGCTTTAGGGATGTGGTCTGCTTTTCACATATAAGATGAAGATTTGAGAATGTCTATGCACTTGAACCCTGCATGTAGGCAAGTCATTATTCAGCAGGCTGCCATGCCCTAACAATCCTGGGACTTTTTCTGGACTTGAATTAGTGGCTTATCACATTGTTTGGTAATATTGGGATTGTGGCTCTTTACTTGTTGGCCTTGGATTTGTCAGCCTCCGTAGCCAGCAGCTGCCTGAGTGAAGAAAAGCCTCCAGCTTCAGGGGGCCAAGAGCAGGAGGCAGTTGCTGAAGCCCAAGGTCTAGGGCCTTTCACATAGCCCCTAGAGCCTGATACTTTGAACTTGGACTTCCAGCCTCCAAAAAACTGTAAGAATAAACTGTTTGTTAAGCAAGCAACAAGCAAGCAACCATTGCCGTGGAGTCGGACCTGGCTCATAGTGACCCCTCCTAGGGGATGCAACTCAATTTTATTCTGAAAGATACCAGTTGAGCTAGCATCATTTATTAAATCTTCTATTTATTTTAAATATTAAATGTTTGTATATAGTTACATCTATATCTATATTCTCAATTCTACCAGCCAGCCACTCCTCAGAAGAAAGATGGGGCAATCTACTTCTGTAGTGATACTGCCTCGGAAACTCAAGGAGGGGTCACCATGAGTTGAGTCCGACTCGATGGCACATAACAACAACAACAACAATCCCACAAATCTCTTTTTCTATTCCTATGCCAAAATCATATTTTTAAAATTAGAGTGATTTTGTAGTGTGTTTTAGTATATATTAGCACTACTCTTATTGACTATTTTTTTCTCTTTGCTTTTTAATTTTTCAACTTTACTTATCTATTCTCATGAATTTCTTCTTCCATATGAAATTTTAAAGGATTCTGTCTAATTCTTGTAACCCACAGAAAATCCGTTATGATGCTGACTGGAGTAGCATTAAATGTATATGTCAATTTTGAAAAAATTGGCATGAAAACATATTAAATTTTCATATTCAAGAACATAAGGAACCTTTCAATTTGTTCAGATCTTATTTTATATCCTTCCATGACTTATTTGTATTCTTCACATAAGCTTGGTTTTAGTTATTAAATTCATTCCCTGATATTTTACTGGTTTTGTTACCATCATGAATTAAATATTTTTCTCATTTTCCTTTTTTAGGTTTTAACTTTTTGTATTAAAAAAAAACCTAGTGATATTCATAAATTTATTTTATAAATGGCTAATTTGCAAAATTATCTTATTAATTCATTTCACTAGAGCTTCTTAGATTTTATGGGTATATATTCATATTAAGAAAAACAGTTCACTACTAAAAAGTCAACAAAACACAAAAGCTGGCAGCACTAGAAGAAATGAAAGACCGGAAAGATATAAGACACACAAAAAAAATATAACCAAATAGCAAAAGTAGATCCTTCCTGGCTTGTAATTACCATGGATATAAATGGACTAAATGCTCCAGTCAAAAGGCAGAAAGTAACAGAATAATTGGAAGAAAAAAAAAAAGATACAACTATATCCTGTCTATAAGAAGCGCACATCTTAAGCCCAAGGATTCAAACAGGTTAAAAGTAAAATGATGGAAAAAAAATTATATATGTCTGTGTGTGTGTGTATATATATATCACTTTATATATATATATATATATATGTGTGTGTGTGTGTGTGTGTTATATATAAAATGTTAGTTCATTAAGAATTAAAATTATAAATATTGTGCATGTAACATCAGAGCAGCGAAAACAGTGCTCAGATAGAAATTTATAGTGGTAAACACTATATTAAAAGGGAAGAAATATTTCCAATAAGTAACCTAACTTTACAACTTAAGCAACTAGAAAAAGTAGAACAAACTAAGTCCAAAGTTACCAGAAGGAAAGAAATACAAAGATCAGAGCAGAAATTAATGAAATTGAGAATGAAAAAACAATGGAGAAAAATCAGTGAAACCAGAAATTGTTTTGTTTTTTTAAGATAAATTAAATCATTCTTTTTTTTTATTAGGATTTGGGTGAAGATTTACACAGTAAATTCACTTTTCATACAGCAGTTCACATATACTTTGTCTCATGTCATTGACCAAAATTTACAATGCAGCAGCTCCCCTCCCACTTCC
>NW_006921759.1:672303-674945 GCF_000298275.1 Orycteropus afer afer
TTCTGTGTCTGTGTTAATTGGTTTCCCTTTTCTTTGTTGAAGAGGGTCTGTGCAATCCTTCTGCCTAGTCCGCCATCTTGCCCCGCCTCCTAAGATAAATTAAATCATTCTTTAATGAGACTGACAAAGAGAAAAAGAAATATGATGCAAATCATTAAAATCAGAAACAAAAATAGGGATTAAAACCAACCCTACAGAAACAAAAAAAGATCATAAGAGAATGCTATAAATAATTGTACACTTACAAATTAGATAAATGAAATGGACAAATTCCTAGAAACACATATATTTCCTACATTTTCTATTTCAAGAAGAAATGAAAAAATTCAACAGACCCATAACAAATAAAGGGGTTGAATCATTAATCAAACACCTCCCAAGAACCACAACAATGAAAACCCTGGACCACATAGATGCACTCTAACTTTGAACAATTGATACCAATCTTTCTTAAACTCTTCTAAAAATTGGAAGAGAAGGGAACATTTTCCAACTCATTCTGAGATCAGCATTACTCTGATACCAAAACTAGACAAAATTGTCATAATAATAGAAAACTAGAAATCAATATCCTTTAAAAATATAGATCTAGAACTCCTCAACAAATACTACCATGTCAAATCCAGCACCATATTACAGAAAGTATACAACATGGCCAATTGAGATGTATTCTAGGAGTGTGATTCAACATTAGAAAAGTAACCATTGAAATACACCACATTAATAGAACAAAGGATAAGAACCACATGATCGTCTTAATAAATGTAAAAAAAATGTGACAAAATCCAACACCCTTTCATAATAAAAACACTTAGCAAACTATGAATAGAAGGAAAATTCTTCAATATAATAAAAATCATTTGTAAAAATCTACAGCTAACATCATACTCAATGGAGAGAGCTTTCCTCTTAAGATCAAAGACAAGAAAAATATATGTGCTTTCACAATTGCTGTTCAGTATTGCACTGGAAGCCCTAGCCAGAACAACTATAGCAATTAGGCTAGAAAAATATTAGAAGGTATTCAAATGTGGAAAGAAGAAATAAAACTATCCCTATATGCAAATCACATGACTTTATATATGGAAAATCCTAAAGAATACACAAGAAAGTTATTAGAGCTAAATGAATGATTCAGTGACATTGCAGAGTACAAAGTGAAGGCATAAAAATCAGTTGGGTATGTATGCAACAATAACAATCTCAAAAGGAAATTGAGAAAACAAATCTATTTCCAATATCATATAAAAAATTAAAATACCAAGAAAAATTTAAGCAGGGGTTGAAAGACTTGTACATTGAAAACTATAAAACATAGCTGAAGGAAATTATGGTGACCTAAATAAATGGAAAGATGTTTCATGTTTATGGATGGGAAAACTTCATCATGTTAAGGTGTCAATATTGCTTAAAGCAGTCTATAAATTCAATGCAATCCACATCAAAATTCCAACACTGTTTTTTTGCAGATATCTGAAAGTCAATCCTCAAATTTATATGAAATTTCAAGGGACCAGAATAGCCAAAACAAATTTTTTTAAAAAAGAACTAAGTAGGAAGATTCACACCTTCTCATTTAAAAGTATATTATATTAAAGTTAGACTAATCAAAATAATTTAGTACTGGAATTATAATATGCATATAGACCAAATGAACAGAATTGTGTGTCCAGAAATAAACATAAGGCCAACTAACAGATTTTTGACAAGATGCTAAGTCCATCCAATAGGGAAAAAAGTATCTGTTCACTAAATGTTGCTGGGACAACTAGATCTTCAAATCGAAAAGAATAAAGTTGGACTCCTACTTCACATCATATACCAAACATAAAATAGATTAAAGACCTAACTGTAAGAAATAAAACTGCAAAACCCTTGCAATAAAACATAGGAGTAACATTTTGGGATCTAGTTTTCAATGATAGATTTATATATGTAATACTAAAAGCACAAACTACAAGAGACAACATAGATAAATTGTACTCCATCAAAATTAAAAATATTTTTATCAAAAAAAAAAAAAAAAAAAAAAAAAACACCTTACCAACAAAATGAAGAGACAACCTATAAAATGGTAGAAAATATTTGGGAACCATATATCTGATAAGCATTTAATATTCAGAATATATGGAGAACAACTACAACTACCAGCAGAAAGACAAACAATTTGACTTCAATAGACATTTCTCCAAAGAAGACACATAAATGGCCAATAAGCATATGGAAATATGCTCAAAGTCATTGTAGTTGTTGCTGTTAGGTGCCGTGGAGTCATTTCCGACTTGTAGCGACCCCATGCACAGCAGAACGAAACACTGCCTGATCCCGCACCACCTCCACAATCCCTGCTATACTTGAGCCCATCATCACAGCCACCGTGTCAATCCATCTTGTTAAAGGCCTCCTCCTCTTTCATGGACCCTCCACCCTACCAAGCATGACATCTTTCTCCAAGGAATGGTCCCTTCAGACAACATGACCAAAACAGGTGAGATGAAGTCTGGCCATTCTCGCTTCCAAGGAGCATTTCAGGTGCACTTCCTCCAGGACAGATCTGTTAGTTCTGATAGCAGTCTATGGTACTTTCAGCATTCTCCGCCAGCAACACAACTCAAAAGCATCAACTCTTTTTCAGTCTTCCT
>NW_006921759.1:677142-681062 GCF_000298275.1 Orycteropus afer afer
ACATCAGCAAATGGAGGTCTCAAAAGCTTTACCTTATCCATAGGAGTAAGGTTGGGTTTACTCAGATGATGCAGCTCTTTTCCAGTCCTATTTTGAGAGCCTGCTAACCTAACCTGACTATTCATAAAGTTGCACGGTAATATATCAAACATTGTTTCTTTGCTATTCGTAAGGTTTTCCCTGGCCAATTCTTTGAGAAGTGGCTGGCCTCTTCCTTCTTCGTAGTCTGTCTCAGTCTGTAAGCTGGACTGATACCTGTGCACTATGTGCATCCCTCTGGGTTAGAAACACCAGTGGTTCTGCCTCAAATCTCACATCAACACATAACCATGGTAGGACAATCTGACAGACAAGTTTGTCTCCCTGTTGGAAACCTCCTACCACCCTTACCTGGGTCCCTGAGGCTGACTCCTCCTCTTTCCAGATTCCTAGGCCTTTTAGTCCACTTCTCCTGCTCTCCCGCCCTGCTACTTTGGGCGTGCCTGAGTTCCTCTCCTCACCTGGATCCCTACAGCTGACTGCTCCTCTGTCAGAGTTCCTGGCTTTTAATCCCCTTTTTCCTGCTCTCCCGCACTGCTGCTTTGGGCATGCCTGAGTTCCTCTCCTTTCCTGGATCCCTGTGACAAAATCATTGTTGTTGTTGTTGTTATTTGCCGTCGAGTCGGACCCAACTCATAGCAACCCCTCCTTGGGTTTCCGAGGCAGTATCACTACAGAAGTAGATTGCCCCATCTTCCTTCCAAGGAGTGGCTGGTGGGTTTCAACTTCCAGCCTTCTGGTTAGCAGTCAAGTGCCTTAGACACTATGCTACCAGAGGCAAAGTCATTAGGTAGATGCAAATCAAAACCTCAATGAGATACCACTTTACCCCCAGTTGTTGTTGTTGTTGTTAGGTGTTGTTGAGTCAGTTCTGACTCACAGCAACCCTGTGTACAGCAGAATGGAACACTGCCCAGGCCTGCACCATCTTCATGATCATTGCTATGTTTGAGCCCATTGTTGCAGCTACTGTATCAATTCATCTCATTAAGGATCATCCTTTTTTCACTCATCTTCAATTTTACCTAGCATGATTTCCTTTTCCAGGGACTCTTCCTGATAACTTGCTCAAAGTACATGAGACCCAAGTCTTGACATCTTCGCTTCTAAGAAGCATTCTGGCTGAAATTCTTCCAAGACAGATTTGCTTGTTTTTCTGGCAGTTCATGGTATATTAAAAATTCTTCTCCGACATAATTCAAAGGCTTCAATTCTTCTTTGGTCTTCCTTATCCATGTGATGTTATTGAAAATACCCTAGCTTGGATCAGGCCCATGTTAGTCCTCAAGGTGACATCTTTGTTTTTTAACACTTTAAAGAGGTGTTTTACAGTAGATTTTCCCAACAAAATATGTCATTTGATATCTTGACTGCTGATTCCATGGGCATTGATTATGGAGCCATGCCAGGAGGATGGCTATTATAAGGAAGGAAAAGGAAAAGAATAAGCATTGATGAAGATGTGGAGAAATAGAAACCCATCCATTGCTGGTAGGATTCCTAAGGTAGGGGGGAAAAAAAAAGCATCAGCAATTGCACTCCTAGCTCTGGTAGCATAGTGGCTAAGGCGCTTGACTGCTAACCAGAAGGCTGGCGGTTGAAACCCACCAGCCACTCCTCAGAAGGAAGGTTGGGCGATCCTACTTCCGTAGTGATACTGCCTCGGAAACCCAAGGAGGGGTCGCTGTGAGTCAGGGCTGACTCGATGGCACATAACAACAACAACAACAATATATATCCCCAAAACAATAGAAAGCACAGACTCAAACAAATATTTGTACATCAATGTTTATTGCAGCATTGTAATAGTTAAGGTTATATGTCAACTTGACTGGGTCTGGTTTAGGGTGGCTGTGCAGCTGGTTGTAGTTATTCCCTATGATGAGACTGGCAATTAACTCCATGGTGCAACCTGCCATAAGCAGCTGAATAGCTGCTTTAAGGATGTGGTCTGCTTCTCATATGTAAGGAGAAGCTTGGCAATGGTCTGCAGCTTTTGGCACACTTGGGCCCTGCATGTAGCCAAGTCTTCTTTTAGCAGCCTGCTATGTTTCCTGCTGATCTTGGGACTGTCTATGGACTTGAATTAGTGGTCTCTGTGTTATTTTGTAATATTGGGACTGTGCTATTTTATTTGTTGACCTTGGGCTTGTTAGCCTCAGCAACTAGCAGTTGCTTGAAGTAAGAGACATCTCTATCTCCAGTGGGCTAGGAGCAAGAGGCAGAGCTGAAGCCCAAGGTCAAGGGGATTTCACCCAGCCCCCTAGAGCTTGGCACTTTGAACCAAGACTTCCGGCCTGCAAAACTGGAAAAGAATAAACTCCTGTTATTAAATTCACCCATTTTTGGTATTTTCTGTTGAAGCAGCATAAGTAACCAAAAACAAGCATTATTCACAATACCCAAAACAGAGATACAATTCAAGTGACCATCAACAGATGAATGGATAAATAAAATGTGGCATATAAATACATGGAATATTTTTCAGTCATAAAGAGAAATGAAGTTCTTATGCATGAATGAACCTTGAAAATATTATGCTGAATGAACTAAATCAAACACAGAATGACAAATATTGCATGACCCCACTTATACGAAATCAAGTGCATCATACATGAAGAAACTAAAAATTATTCAAAAGACAAGAAAGAAAGAAAAGACCAAAATGAATTCAGAAGAGACTCTGAAATTTGCTATTAAATGGAGAATAGCTAAAGAGAAGGGAAGAAATGATTAAATGAAAGAGCTGAGTAGAATATATCAAAGGGTAATGTGAAAAGAAGTAATGTATTATCATGAAATGTGCACAGACCTAGAGTTAGAAAACCAAAAGGGAAGAACACTCTTGGCAATTTTCAAGCTGAGAAAAACTAAAGAAAAAAAACTCAAGCCTTGCAATATTGAGTAATTATATAGGCAAAATATTGAATGGTGCAGGTGCATCAAAACAAGATAGAAGACATACACAGGGTCACTGTACCAAAGGAGTTGTTTGATCTTCAACCATCATAGGAGGTAGCATTTGATCAAAAACCAGTGGCATTGCAGAAAGAAGTCCAAGCTTCACTGAAAGAATTGGTTGAAAACAAGGCTCCAGGAATTGACTGAATACCCACTGGAGGTGCTTACTATTTTATGCCAAGAAAACTGGTAAACACCTACTAGTTCAACTGATTGGAAGAGATGGATATTTGTGCAATTCCAAAGAAAGGTGATTATACAGAATGTGGAAATTATTGAACAACGTAATACAACATCCAAGTAAAATTTTGCTGAAGATAACTCAAAAATGGTTGCAGCAGTGTATTGACAGGGAACTTCCAGAAATTCAAGCTGGAGCCAGAAGAGGATGTAGAATGAGGGATACCATTGCTAATGTCAGGTGGCTCTTGGCTGAAAGCAAAGAATACCAGAAAGATGTTTACCTGTGTGTTTTTTATTTTTATTTTTATTTTTTGACTGTTCAAAGTTATGGGCTGTGTCAATCATAACAAATTATGAATGACATTGTGAAGAATGGAAATCTCTAAACACTTAATTGTGCTCATGAGGAACATGTATATAGACAAAGAGACTATCTTTTGAACCAAACAAGGGGATTCTGCATGGTTTAAATTCAGGTAGGATGTGTGCCACCATTCTGTCCATTCACTATACTTATTTATTTGGCATGGTGAGCAAATCTGAGAAGCTGGATGTGATGGTTGGAGCTGTGTGTCAACTTGGCTGGACCCCAGTTCTGTGTGGTTGTTCCCATGATGGGATCAGATGACTGAGTTCTGAGTGGCCAGTCTGCCCAAGGGGAGTTTCCCTAGGGGCCTGCTTGCAATGATATTCCAAGGACAATCTGGAAGAATGGCATTCCGAACTACAGACTTCCT
>NW_006921759.1:687367-694949 GCF_000298275.1 Orycteropus afer afer
ACACTGGACTACATGAAGAACATGGCATCAAGATTGGAAGAAGACTCATTAACAACCCACAATTTGCAGATGACACAACCTTGCTTGCTGAAAGTGAAGACGACTTGAAGCACTTACTGATGACGATCAAAGACTACAGTCTCCAGTATGGATTATACTTTAACATACAGGAAAAAAAAAAAAAAAATCCTCACAACTGGACCAATAAGCAACATTACGGCAAATGGAGAAAAGAGAGTTCATGTCACGGATTTCATTTTACTTGGATGCACAATCAACACCCATGAAAGCACTGGTCAAGAAATGTAACCTCATATTACACTAAGAAAATACACTGAAGGAGAACTGTTTAAAGTACTAAGGAGCAAAGATGACACTATGAAGACTAAGGTGTGCCTAACCCAAGCCACGATATTTTCAATCACCTCACATGAATGTGAAATCTGGACAAGGAATAAGAAACACTTAAGAACAGTTGATATCTTTGAATTTGCAAAGGAGACCGAAAATACCATGGACTTCTAGAAGAACTAACAAATCTTTCCTGGAAGAAATGCAGCCAGAATGCTCCTTGGAAACAAGAATGGCCAGACTTCATCTCACCTACTTTTGGTCATGTTGTCATAAAGTACTAGTCCCTGGAGAAGGATATCATGCTTGGTATAGTGGTCAGAATAAAAAGGGGGAAGACCCTCAAAGAGATGGATTGACACAGAGGCTGCAATGATGGGCTCAAGGAGAGCAACAGTTGTGAGGATGGCGCAGGACCAGGCAGTGTTTCATTCTGCTGTACATATGTTCCCTTGGAGTTAGAGCCAACTCGAAGGCACTTAATAACAACAACAAATTTGTATGAAATAGCCAGAATAGGCAAATGCCTAGATTTGAACCTACCAGCCAGTAGGTGGAATAAGATGAGGCAGTCTACTTCCATAAAGATTTATAGCCTTAGAAACCCAAAGAGGGTCACTATGAGTTGGAATCAGCTCAATGGTAATGAGTTTGGTTTTTGAAATTTGAGGGTAGGAGAGAGGAGCAAAGGAAGACTTAAGGGATACTGAGTTTCTATTAAGGTTGATTAATATCACTGAATTGTACACATTAAAACAGTGGAAATAGCAAATGTTTTATTACATATATTTCACTACAATAAAAAATAAAAAAACAAAGTGAGATAATAAATTATAATGTAGCTAGTCCTTCAGATAAGATGCAGGTAAAGGGTAAGTGCATTTTATGAGGGTATATGTGCAACTGGACCCATGGTTAAGAATAATTGTTTTAATGCCTATCTGCCTAAAATCCTTCCACCTAGGGCTACAAATCTACAAATATTCATAATGGCACTACCAATATAGTGCTGGCATTCAAATTGATCAATTTGGCCAGAAAATAAATTCTTCTGGGCCTAAAGAGGAAAATATTGGTTCAAAACAAATTCCATAGATGGAAATATGACTAAATGATCTAGGTACCAAGGTAGCAAATTTTACTAGAAAATGATATGACTAATTTGGTTTTTCTCAATAGCTTTAATGTTTGCTTTTGCCAAATTCCATTAATTTTATGCCTCAAAAAGTAAGATGAAACGCAGAAATCCCAAGAGTTGAACTACAAAATAAACAGTGTGTGGTGTTCTCAGACTTTCAGAACTAGCACACAGTCACTAAGAGATAAACTCTCTTTAAGCTCCTTTTTCCAATTCAGTTCATAGGACCACCTACAGACTTTTATTAAGTCTTCATGGCAGCTTAGAAGAACAGCAGCATGGAGAAGAAATGTATTTTGTATAGTCTGCCCCCACAAGCTTCAGAGTTACAGAAATTCTACTCACAGTGGGAAGCTATGAAAGCCTTTTCAGAGGTATGTTTTTGTTGCCCTTCCACAAAAAAGAAAAAAAAGACGACGAAGAACTAAGTCCCTAGCCTGGCAGTTTCTCTTCATACTCTGCAAAGTGAAAAGGCTCCTCCTCTCCCTCTGACTATTACATTAATCCTAGATGACTGGCTGCAGAATTTAATGCATCATTTAGGACTTTGATGCTGAACTGAATTCATAGGAAAAAAAAAATGTCGGTCAGTTGGGTTGCTGCTGAAAAGGAAGAATATTGGTTAGGGGTGACTGCAGATTTCTCTTAGTTTAACTCCTCCTACCAATCTTCCTAAACAGCAATTATCTTTTGTGCTGTTAAAGACTCTGTTTCAACCAGGTCAAATAATATAATGAAAGATTTTCCTAAAACCAAGCCTAAAGAGTAAGTAAATAGGTGTTAATATGTAGTTTCCATGTATTGTTCTTTCACTTTTTGGGCTTATAACAGAGACTTTTGCTCTCATTGTCTGGTACTGCACAAAGGCAAGATGGTTTACAATGACACTCCAGTCCAATTTTAGTGATATCACAACAGTAGTTTTGATTTTCAAATTACATAATTTGTCATGTTGGCTTTTCCTTTCAATAATCTAGACTTTTAAATCAGATTCATCCAGGTAAAATTAAGTAAGGATGATGTTGGTTGCTGTGAAGTCAATTCTGACTCATGGGTGGCATCAACGTTTAAGCACTGGACTAGTAAGCACAAAGTTGGTTGTTCAAATTCACCTAGAGGTGCCTCAGAGGTAAGTAAGTCCTGGCAATCTGCTCTCAAAAGGTTACAGCTTTGAAAACCTTATGGAGAAATTTTACTCTGCACACATGGGGTCACCTTTGTAAACCAGAATGCATAGGTTCAAATCCTAGTTCTCCTTCTTACTTTTTGGCAGGTTCCTTAACTTTCTGTGCCTATTTCCTCACCTGTAAAATGAAGATAAAATAAAACCCATTTTATAGAGTTGTTGTCAGAATTAAGCACTTAGAACAGAGCCTTCCAAGCACAAACAATAAACACTGGAGAAGCACTAGCTGTTATTATTATTTCATTGTGTTATGTATACCTAGGGTCTCCTCTGTAATAGCAAATCAACTGATTAGGGGTACCTAGATGAAAAAACCACCACTCATCTGTCAGTTTTTTGAACTGTGATGCCTTGCATGTTGTGCTGGAAGCTATGCCACAAGTATTTCATACCAGCAGGGTCACCCATGATGGACAGCTTTCAGAGTAAGACAGACTCAAAAGAAGGACAGGGCCAGCCATGTCTGAAAATATTGGCCACTGAAAACCTTATGAAGAGCAGTGAAACATTGTCTGATATTGTGCCAGAAGATGAGCCCCTCAGGTCTTCTAACCACGTAAAATACAACTGTGTAAGAGCTATCTCTTCAAGGTAAAGTTAACCTTAATGGTGTGGATGGAGCAAATCTTTTGGGACCTTCATTTGCTGATGTGACATGACTCAAAATGAGAAGAATCATCTATAATCATCCATTAATAATTGCAATGTGGAATGAACAAAGTATGAATCTAGGAAAATTAGACTTGTCAAAAATGAAATAGAATGTATAAAAATCAATATACTAGGTATTAGTGAGCTGAAATGGACTAGTATTGGCCATTTGAATTGGACTATGTATGGTCTATTATGCCAATAATGACAAATTGAACAGAAATGGCATTGCATCCATTGTCCAAAAGAACATTTAAAGATCAATTCTGAAATGAAATGCCATCAGTGACAAGATACTATGCATATGTCTACAAAGAAGACCAGTTAATACTACTGTTATTCAAAGATACACACCAACCACTAAAGGCAAAAATGAAGGAACTAAAGATTTTTACCAACTTCTGCAGGCTGAAATTGACCAAACATGCAATCAAGATGCATTGATAATTACTAGTGATTGGAATGCAGAAGTTGGAAATGAAGAAGCATCAATTGTTGGAAAATATAGCACTGGTGATAGACACTTGGGATAGTATGATAGAATTTTGCAAGACTAATGACATTTATTGCAGGTACCTTTTTTCAACAACATAAATTGTGACTATAAACAAGGACTTCACCAGGTGGAACACACAAGCATCAAATCAACTACATCTGTGGAAAGAGACAATGGAGATGCTCAATATCCTCAGTCAGAACAAGGCCAAGGATCAACTGCAGAATAGATCACCAATCAATCATATACAAGTTTAAGTTAAAGCTAAAGAAAATTAATACAAGTCCATGAGAGCCAAAATATGATCTTGAATATATCCCACCAGAATTTAGAGACCATCTGGAGAATAGATTTGACTCATTGAACACCAATGGCCAAAGATGGGATGAGTGGTGGGATGACATCAAGGACAACATAATGAAGAAAGCAAAAGATCATTAAAAAGACAGGAAAGGAAGAAAAAAACAAAATGGATGTCAGAAAAGACTATGGATCTTGCTCTTGAATAGAGAGTAGTTAAAGCAAATGGAAGAAATGTTAAAGTAAAAGAGCTGAAAAGATTTCAAAGAATGGCATGAGAAGATGAAGTAAAGTATTATAATGAAATAAACAAAGTCTGGGAGTTAGAGAATCAAAAGGGAAAAACTTATTCAGCATTTTTCAAGCAGAAAAAAACTGAGGAAAAAATTCAAGCCTTGAGTTACAAAATTGAAGGATTCTATGGGCAAAATATTGAATGATGAAAGAAGCATCAAAGGAAGATAGAAGGAATAACATAGAGTCACTGTACCACAAAGAATTGGTCACCATTCAAACATTTCAGGAGATAGCATATGATCAAAAACTGATAATATTGAAGGAAGAAATCCAAGCTGCACTAAAGGAATTGGTGAAAAATAAGCCTCCAGGAATTGATGAAATACCCATTAAGATGTTTCAACAAAGAGATGCAACCCTGAAAGTGCTCATTCATTTATGCCAAGAGATTTGGAAGACAGCTACTTGGCCAACTGACTGGAAGAGATTCATATTTGTGCCTGTTCCAAAGAAAAGTAATCCAACAGGATGTGGAAATCATCAAACAATACTATTAATACTATACACAAGTAAAATTTGCTGAATATAATCTAAAAATGATTGTAGCAATGCATCAACAGTGAACTTCCAGAAATTCAAGCCAGATTCAGAAAAGGACATGGACTGAGGGATCTCATCACTGAAGACAGATGGATCTTGACTGAAAGTAGAGAATACAAGAAAAAGGTTTACTTATGTTTTATTTAGTATGCAAATGCATTTGACTGTGTGGATCATAACAAATTATGTATAACATTGAGAAGAATAAGAATTCCAGAGCAATTAATTGTGCTCATAAGGAACCTGTACATTGACCAGGAGGCTGACACTGGAACAGAACAAAGGAATAGTACATGGTTTAAAATCAGGAAGGGAGTGTGTCAGGGTTGTACCCTTTCCCCATATTTATTCAATCTTCATGCTGAGCCAATAATCTAAGAATCCAGATTGTGTGAAGAAAAGCAGGGCATCAAGATTGGAGGAAGACTTATTAACAACCTGCAATATGCAGATGGCACAACCTTGATTGCTGAAAGCAGAAATGATTTGAAGCACTTACTGTTGAAGACCAAAGACTACACCCTTCAAAAAGAAAACAAAAATTAAGATAAAATAGAGAAAAGATTGAAGTTGCCAGGGATTTCATTGCTCTTCATCACTTGAAAGAGGTCTTTTGCAGCAGATTTGCCCAATGCAATACGTCATCTGATGCCTTGACTGCTGCTTCCATTGATGTTGATTGTAGAATCAAGTAATATGAAGTCCTTGATAATTTAAATCTTTTCTACATTTGTTGTGAAACTGTTTATTGGACAAATTGTGAGAATTTTTGTTTTCTCTATATTTAAGCAGTAGCAGACAGAGCCGGCAGCCAGAACATGTAAGGCAGGGGAGACTCCCCAGACAACAGAAAGCAATGGCAAATAGGGCTGGTGGCCAGAACTGCTAGGGGGAAGCCCAGGAAGTGAGCGGAGCAGTTGGAATAACTAAGGGACATGAACTTGTCTGTTGGTATGTCATACTGTGGTGGCATGCATGTTGCTGTAAGGCTGGAGGCTGTGCCAACAGAGGTGCCCATGGTGGACCACTTTCAGTAGAGCTTCCAGACTGAGAAAGACTCAGAAGAAGGAAGAGGCCATCCACTTCTTAAAGAATTGGTCAGGGAAAACCCTATGAATAGTAGTGAAACACTGTCCGATAAATTACTGGGAAATTTTATGAATAGCCCTGAAACATTGTCCAATACAGTGCCAGAAGATGAGCTCTTCAGGTCATAAAGCATTCAAAATATAACCAGGAAAAAGCTGACTCATCAGAGTAGAGCCTACCTTAATGATATGGATAAAGTAGAGCTTTTGGGACCTCCATTTACTGAAGTGGAATGACTCAATATGAGAAGAAACAGCTGTAAACATCCATTAATAATCAGAACATGGAATGTATGAAGTGTGAATCCAGGAAAACTGGAAGTTTTAAAAATTAAATGGAATGCATAAAGATTGACATCCTAAGCATTAGTGAGCTGAAATGGACTGATTTTGGCCATTTTGAATCAGATAACCATATGATCTACTATGCCGGGAATGGGAAATTGAAGAGGCATGGCATGGCATTCATCATCACAAAGAATGTTTCAAGATCTATCCTGAAGTACAACACTGTCAGTGATAGAAAAATATCCACCTGCAAGGAAAGCCAGTTAATACTATAATTCAAGTTTATGCACAAACCACCAATGGCAAAGATGAGGAAATTAAAGATTTTTACCAACTTCTACATTCTGAACTTGAGCAAGCATGCAATCAAAATGTGTTGATTATCACTGGTAATTGGAATGCAAAAGTTGGAAACAAAGAAGAATCACCAGTAGTTGATAATTTGGCCTCAGAGATAGAAATAATGCTGGAGATTGTATGATAGAATTTTGCAAGACCAATGACTTACTCATTGCGAATACCATTTTTCAACAACACAAATGGCAGCTATACACGTGAACTTCACCAGATGGAGTACACAGTAGGCAGATTGACTACATCTGTGGCAAGAGGTGATGGAGAAGTTCAATATCTTTGGCCAAAACAAGGGCAGGAGCTGATTGTGGAACAGACCAAGTACTCATATGCAAGTTCAAGTTGAAGTTGAATACAATTAAAACAAGTCCACGAGAACCAAAATATGATCTTGAAAATGTCCCTTCTGGATTTAGAGACCGTTTAAAGAATAGAATTGAAGCATTGAACATCAATGACAGAAAGCAGAGGAATTATGGGATGATTTCAAGAACATCATCCATAAGAAAACAAGAGATCACTAAAAAGACAGAAAAGGTAGAAAAGACCAAAATGGATGTCAGAACAGAAGAGATGCTGAAACTTGCCCTTCAATGGAGAGTAGTGAAAGCAAATGGAATAAATGACAAGATAAAAGAGCTAAACAGAAGATTTCAAAGAGCAGCTCAAGAAGACAAAGCCAATTATTTTAATGAAATGTGCAAAGACACGGAGTTAGAAACCCAAAAAGAAGGAACATGCGCAGCATTTCTCAAGTTGAAAGAACTGAGGAAAAACTGAAGCCTCGAGTTGCAATATTGAAAGATTCTATGGGCAAAACATTGAATGATGCAGGAAACATCAAAAGAAGATGGAAGGAATATACAGAATCACTGTACCAAAAAGAATATATA
>NW_006921759.1:695469-698610 GCF_000298275.1 Orycteropus afer afer
AAAAACAGTTGCAGTAGTATATTGACAGAGGACTTCCAAAGGTGCAAACTGGATTCAGAAGAGGACATGGAACAAGGGATATCATTGCTGATGTCAGATGGATCTTGGCTCAAAGCAACGAATACCAGAAAGATATTACTTGTGTTTTATTGACTATGCAAAAGCATCTGATTGTATGGATCATAACAAATTGTGGATAACATTGAAAAGAATAGGAATTCCAGAACACTTAATTGTGCTCATGAGGAACATGTACATAGATCAGGAGGCTGTCATTCAAACAGAACAAGGGGACACTGGATGGTTTAAAATCAAGAAAGAAGTGTGTCAGGATTGTATCCTTTCACCATACTTATTCAATTTGTATGTTGAACAAATAATCAGAGAAGCTGGACTATTTGAAGAAAAGTATGGCATCAGGATTGGAGAAAGAGTTATTAACAACCTGAGTTATTCAGACAATACAACTTTGCTCGATGAAAGTGAGAATGACTTGAAACACTTACTGATGAAGATTGAAGACTATAGTCTGCAGTATGGATTACACTTCAATATAAAGAAAACAAAAATCCTCAAATGGGATCTATAAGCAGAATCACAATAAATGGAGAAAAGATTGAAATTCCAAAAACTTCAAATTACTTGGTCCTATAATCAACACCAATGGAAGCAGTTGACATTGTATAGCATTGGGCAAATCTGCTGCAAGGGACCTCTTTCAGGTGCTGAAAAGCAAAGATATTTTCTTGAAGACTAATACACAAGCCATGGTATTTTCAATCACCTCACATGCATGTGAGAGCTGGACAATGAAAAAGGAAGACTGAAGAAGAGTTGATGCTCTTTGAGTTGTGGTGTTGGGGAAGAATGCCGAAAGTATCATAAACTGCTAAAAGAACTAACAAATCTATCCTAGAAGAGGTGCAGCCGGAATGCTCCTTGGAAGCGAGAACGGCCAGTCTTCATCTCACCTACTTTGGGCATGTTGTCAGAAGGGACTATTTCCTGGAGAAGGATATCATTCTTGGTAAAGTGGAGGGACAACAGAAAAGGGGAAGGCCCTCAGCAAAACGGATTGACACAGTGGCTGAAACGATGAGCTCAGGTATAGCAAAAATCGTGGGGCTGGCACAGGACCAGGTTATGTTTCATTCTGCTGTGCATGAGGTCTCTATGAGTCGGAGACAACTAGACGGCACCTAACAACAACAACATATTGAAGTATAATCCACACTTCAGATAGTAGTTTTTAATCTTCATCAGTAAGTGCTTCAAGTCATCCTCACTTCCAGCAAGCAAGGTTTGTCATCTATGTATTGCAGTTTGTTAATCTTCCTCCAATCCTGATGCCATGTTCTTCTTCATATAATCCAGCTGCTCAGATTATTTGCTCAGCATACAAATTGAATAACTTTGGTGAAAGGATACAACCCTAATACACTCTCTTCTTGATTTTGAACCATGCAGTATCCCCTTGTTCTGTTTAAATGACAGTCTCCTGTTCTATGTACAGGTTCCTCATGAGTACACTCAAGTGTTCTGGAATTCTCATTCCTCTCAGTGTTATCCATAATTTGTTATGATCCACACAATCGAATGCTTTTGCAAATCAGTAAAACATAGTAAAAATCTTTCTGGTGTTCTTTGCTTTCAGCTAAGATCCATCTGACTTCAACAATGATATCCCTCATTCCACATCCCCTTCTGAATCCAGCTTGCATTTCTGGAAGTTCTCTGTCAATATAGAGTTTTAACCATTTTTGAAATCTCTTCAATAAGATTTTACTTGCAGGTGATATTAATGATATTGTTCAATAATTTCCACATTCAGTGATATCACCTTTCTTTGGAATGAGTACAAATATGGATCTCTTCCAGTGAATTGGCCAGGTAGCTATCTTCCAAATCTCTTGGCATAATTGAGTGAGTGCCTCAAGTAGGGCATCTCTTTGAGGAAACACCTCAATAGGTATTCCATCAATTCCTGGAGCCTTGTTCTCTGCCAGTTCTTTCAGTGAAGCCTTGACTTCTTCCTTTAATACCATTGGTTCTTGATCATATGCCACCTCCTGAAATGGATGAACATTGACCAATTCTTTTTGGTACAGTGACTCTGTATATTTCTTCCATCTTCTTTTGATGTTTCCTGCGTCATTCAATGTTTTGCCCATAGGATAATTCAATATTGCAACTCAAGGCTATATTTTTTTTTCTTCAGTTCTTTCAGCTTGAGAAATGCTGAGTGTGTTCTTTTCTTTTAGTTTTCTAACTCCATGTCTTTGCACATTTCATTAAAATAATTGGCTTTGTCTTCTTGAGCTGCTCATTGAAATCTTTTGTTCAGCTCTTTTAACTTGTCATTTCTTCCATTTGCTTTAGGTACTCTCTGCTCAATGGCAAGTCTCAGAGTCTCTTCTGACATACATTTTTGTCTTTTCTCCTTTCTTGTCTTTTCAATGACCTCTTTTCTTCATGGATGATGTTCTTGATGTCCTCCCACAATTCCTCTGGTTTTTGGTCATTGGTGTTCAGTGAAACAAATCTATTCTTTAAAAGGTCCCTAAATCCTGGAGGGATATTATCAAGGTCATATATTAGCTCTCATGGACTGGTTTTAACTGTCTTCAACTTCAAATTGATCTTGCATAAGAGCAGTTGATGGTGTCTTTCACAGTCAACTCTTGCCCTTGTTTTGGATAAAGAATTTGAACATCTCCATCACCTCTTGCCACAGATGGTAAATCTGATTCCTGTGTATTCCATCTGGTGAAGACCACATGTATAGTCCACATGCTTATGTAGTTGAAAAAAGGTATTTGCGAAGAATAAGTCATTAGTCTTGTAAAATTCTGTCATTCGATCTCCAGCATTATTTCTATCACCAAGACCATATTTTCCAGCTACTGGTAACTCTTCTTTGTTTCCAAATTTTGCATTCTATTCACCAGTGATAATCAACACATCTTCTTTTTATTATTTTTTATTTCTTATTACTTTTTTTTTGTGATTTGGGTGAAGATTTACAGAGCAAATTCACTTTCCATACAGCAGTTCACATACACTTTGTCTGTGGTCATTGACCACAGTTTACCACAATGCAACAGCTCCCCTCCCACTTCCTCCCCATAGTTACCTCTTCCC
>NW_006921759.1:705114-711334 GCF_000298275.1 Orycteropus afer afer
AACATCCTTTGTGATGATGAATGCCACGCCATTCCTTTTCAAACTATCATTCCGGCACAGTAGATCATATGGTTGTCTGATTCAAAAGTTGGTAGAAATCTTTAATTTCTTCATGTTTGGCTTTGTGGTTGGTGCATAGATTTGAATAATAATACTATTAACTGCTCTGCCTTGTAGGTGTACAGATATTATCCTATCACTGACAGCATTGTACTTCAGGACAGATCTTGAAACAGTCTTTTTGATGATGAATGCCACACCATTCCTCTTTAATTTGTCATTCCTGGCATAGTAGATCATATGGCTATCTGATTCTAAATGGCCAAAACCAGTTCATTTTAGTTCACTAATGCCTCCTGGGATATTGATCTTAATGTATTTCATTTTTGACAACTTCCAATTTTCCTAGATTCATACTTCATACATTCCATGTTCCAATTATTAATGGATGTTTGCATCTGTTTCTACTCATTTTGAGTCATGCCACATCAGCCAATGGAGGATCCAAAAGCATTACTCCATCCATATCATTAAGATCCTCTCTATTCTGTGGAGTCAGCTCTTTTGCAGTCAAATTTTGAGTGCCTTTCAACCTGATGGGCTCATCTTCCATCACCATATCAGGCAATGTGTTTGGAGCTATTCATAAAGTTTCCCAGTAATCTACCAGACAGTGTTTCACTGCTATTCATAATGTTTTCACCGGCCAGTTTTTTGAGAAGTGGATGGCCTCTTCCTTCTTCCAAGTCTGTCTTAGCCCCAAAACTTCACTGTCCACCATGGGTAACCCTGGTGGCACTTTGCAACACCGGTGGCATAGCCTCCAGTCTCGTAGCAACATGTAAGCCACTACAGGATGACAAACTGACAGACAAGTTTGTCTCCCTTAGCTGTTCCTCACCCTTCCATGCCTGCCTATGTTGGACCCAGGCCTTAAAATAGAGCCTCCCCCAAGTGAAAAACTGCCTCCGCCTTGATCTTGCTTACCTTAGGCCCCAGCCTAAATATAAGAGCAAAAATTATAAATCTCTAACAAGAAAAGAGAACAGTAAATCTTGAAGACTTTAGATTTGGCAAAGGTTCTTAGACATGACATGAAAAGCATTAGCAACAAAAGAAAACAGATAAATTGGATTTCATCAAAATTAACCCTTATATGAGCAAATTATTTTGTTTTGAATTTCTTGACCATGCATGAGTTTTCAGGAATGGAAGACTTAGGCACACTTCTCTGCCATCCCCTCTTCTCATCCAATGAAAAAGTCTGTTTTGTGTTGAAGGAGGCTGAAGAAGGTGTTCACAAGCTGCCCTCACGCTCTTGTGCCATGGCCAGCAACATGCAGTGGAACCGCTCCTCCTCCTGCTAGGTGCCCATTGCAGCGGGGCTTTCAGTGCTTGGAAATCCACACTGCGTACTCACGTTGGGTGTTCTATGCCCCTTCTGGTCATGTCAGGTCCAACGGCCAGGACAAAGATTACCCCAAAAATAATTATACTGTTTTCCTATGTGCCAACTGGTTCAGGGATTATATGTATATATACGTAGGTAAGTTCATAAAAGTGCAACAAAATAAATCACCCATTATCACATCATAACCCCACCTCCAACTCTGACCCCTAAGATCTGAATAACCCCTTTTAAAAGTTTGGTGTGAATATTTTCTTGGGTTGCTACAGATATAGTTACACACACGTGTGCAAAATACATACACAAACATATGTTGTTGTTATTGTCATGCCGAATCAGACCTGACTCATAACAACCCCTCCTTGGGTTTCCAAGGCAGTATCACTACTCAAGTATAGCAGGGATCATGGAGCTGTTGCAGGACCAGGTGTGTTTAGTTCAGTTATGCATAGAGTCAGTATGTCCCATCTTGGGGGACACTAAGGTGGCATAGGAGCTCTGGTAGCGTAGTGCCTAAGGCAATTGACTGCTAACCAGAAGGCTGGCGGTTCAAACCCACCAGCCACTCCTCGGAAGGAAGATGGGGCAATCTACTTCCGTAGTGATACTGCCTCGGAAACCCAAGGAGGGGTCGCTATGAGTCGATCCCGACTCCACGGCACATAACAACAACAACATCACTACGGAAGTAGATTGCCCAACCTTCCCTCCAAGGAGTGGCTGGGGGGTTTGAACCACCAGCTTTCTGATATAGATACATATATATGTGAATATATTTATAGTAGAGAATCATGGTATATCTGTTAGTTGCAACTTGCTTTTTTCCTTTAACAATGTACCCTGGACCCCATTCTATTTCAGAAGACATTGATCTATCTCATTCTTTGTAACAATTGCCTAGTACTCCATTAGATAAATATACCAAAATCTATTTAACAATTTTCCTGTAGATGTATCCTTAAGTTGCTTCTAATTTTGTTTCTATTATAAACAAAGCTGCAATAAACACTCGTGTATAGATGTCTTCATGTTAGAATGTTATTTAAATTAGTCTATGTCAGCTGAACACAGCAACTACAGGCAAGAAAGCAAGGCCACAGATGGGAAAGGAGATTACAAACATGCTGCATGAAATAATAGCAAAATAATTTAGACATTTACTGATAGCTCAATTCATTTCTGTTTTAATCTCTTCATCTCCACTCTACCCCCCTAAAAAGTAAGTTTGTGACACAATTTTTATTACTACTGACAAGATCCACAGTCATTGACAACAACAAGAGTTAACTCAACAGAAGTTGTATAATTTGGTCTGTGGTATAGTGGAAGCTTACAAAGAAGTGAGTTGTATCATATAAGAGATTTTTTTTTTTTCAAAAAATGAAAATATTTTGTTAATTTGGTTTGAAGTAAAAGGAATGCAAGTTTGTTGCCCCTAAGAAATTACAATAGAAAAAAATACAAAACTAGTAAGTATAAATCCCTTCAAGCCAGGGTTTCTAAAGTTTGGAACTATTGAGGTTCTGGACTAGATAATTCTTTGTTGTTGGGGACAGCCCTGTGCATTGCAGGAGGTTTAGCAGCGCCCCTGACCTCTACCCACTAGATGTCAATTGCATCCCCTTCCCATCAAAAATGTCTCCAGACATTGCCAGACAATGGCCCTGGTGGAGCAAAATCACTCCTATTTCATGTTGTGGTTGTTAGGTGCAGTTGAGGTGCTTTTGACTCATACCGACTCTACGCATAACAGAACTAAACACACCTGGTCCTACAACAGCTCCACGATCCCTGCTATACTTGAGCCCATCGCAGCAGCCACTGTGTCAATCCATCTCACTGAGAGCCTTCCCCTCTTTTGTTGACCCTCCACCTTACCAAGAATGACATCTTTCTCTAGTGAATAGACCCTTCTGACAACATGACCAAAGTAGGTGAGATGAAGTCTGGCCACTCTCTCTTCCAAGAAGCATTCCAGCTGCACTTCCTCCAGGACAGATTTGTTGGTTCTTTTAGCAGTCCCTGGTACTTTCAGTATTCTTCACCAGCACCACATCTCAAAAGCATCAATTCTTCTTTGGTCTTCCTTATTCGTTGTCCAGCTCGAATATGCATATAAGGTGACTGAAAATATCATGGCTTGTGCCAGACGCATCTTAGTCCTTAAGGAGACAACTTTGTTCTTCAGCACTTGAAAGAGGTCCTTTGCAGCCAACTTGCCCAATGTTATACGTTGTCTGATGTCTTGACTGCTGCTTCCATTGGTGTTGATTGTAAAACCAAGCAATGTGAAATCTTTGAAAACGTCAATCTTTTCCCCATTTATCATGATTCTGCTTATAAGTTCAGTTGTGAGGATTTTTGTTTTCTTTATATTGAGATGTAATTCATACTGCAGACAGTACTCTTCAATCTTCATCAGTAAGTGCTTCAAGTCATCCTCACTTTGAGCAAGTAAATTGTGTAATCAGCGTATCGCAGGTTGTTAGTGATTCTTCCTCCAATCTTGATGCCCTACTCTTCTTCATATAGTCCAGCTTCTCAGATTATTTGTTCAGCATATAAATTGAATAAGTATGGTGAAAGGATATAACCCTGACACACTCCCTTCTTGATTTTAAGCCATGCAGTGTCCTCCTATTCTGTTCGAAAGACAGCCTCCTGGTCTATGTACAGATTTCTTCATGGATGATGTTCTTGATGTCATCCCACAATTCTTCTGGTTTTTGGTCACTGGAGTTCAATGCATCAAATCTATTCTTTAGATGCTATCTAAATTCAGGAGGGATATATTCAAGATCATATTTTGGCTCTTGTGGACTTGTTTTAATTGTTTTCAACTTCAAGTTGAACTTGCATATGAGCAGTTGATGGTCTGTTCCACAGTCAGCTCCTCACCTTGTTTAGGCTGAAGATATTGAGCTTATTCATTGCCTCTTGCCACAAATGTAGTCAATCTGATTCCTGTGTACCCCATCTTTCTCCAAAAAGAAAGAAAGAAAGAAAGACTACTTTCCTTTGCTCTATTTTTAGTTAAGACTTGAAGGTTTGGCCATGGAAGCAAAAACTTGTTCTGAATCTAAAATTAGCAGATCAACTCATGCATGCTTGGTTCCTATTTGCTTCGATCCTATTTGATAACCAATCGCAATTATCTCAGGGAAAACTCTGTTAACAGTGTGGTATTTAACCATATAGATTATAAATGCAAATATAAACATATTTTATACAATTGGGAAAAGTCTATACAAGCTATTTTTTAAAAGCCTGCCCTTTTCCATTTAACAATATATCATACACTCTTCTCTAGTTAATATTCATAGACCTACCTTATCCTTTTAACAGTGACAATGAATTTCACTGTATGAATTTGCCATGATTGTATATTAATGGATATTTTGATTGCTTTCATTTTTTTTTCCTCTTTAAAGTAATGCTGCAGTAAGTTCACCTGAAGTTATATTTTTGCACTCCTATTATTTCCTTAGGAAATCTTGGATCAAAGAATATACTTTTTTTGTTTAATATCAAATTTTTGCTGTACTTTAAAAAATAAATTTCAGATGAAATAATCCAAATATTGGCCTAAGATAAACTTTGAACTGTCTCTTCCCAAAAATTTATATAAATATATATATTCATATTCCTTTGGACATTAACCTGCTTTCCCTAAAAGAAAGAGAAAGAAAGAAATGGTACTTTCCTTTGCTCTATTTTTAGTTAAGACTTGAAGCTTTGACCATGGAAGCAAAAACTCATTATGAATCTAAAAACTAGCAGATCAACTCATGCGTGCAAGGGTGGCAATGTAAATACCAGTTTTGGTTGAAAGAGAAGAGTTATTGATGAGCTACAGGGAGAGGAGCAACATGGTCTTATTTCTCACCTTGTACAGAAAGACAGCAAAGTTGTGAGGTTAAATTGAAGTTGGTAAATACACAATTATTCACCTTGTGTCTCAGTAATAAATGGGCCTCTAGGCAGTGAACCTGCCAGTCCTCAGAGCACCACTTTTCTGATTAAGTAGATAAAAAGAGGATATTGTGGAAAGGGTCATTTCAAGAGTAATGAATCCTCATTCTGTCACTGTACTTTGCCAACGGGGGGAAGAAGTTTAACAGGGATAAAGCTTCTTGCCGTATCCAGGTGGCAACATGGAGCAGGGCAAATCAGAGACGACGATTTGCTGGCTATGAAAAAACAGCACCATCTCTGATGGCTGAGAAATGACAATATTGGTGAATCAAGTACATCTCTGGGAGATGCTTTATTAAATTAGCCTACTACCTCATTGCATGATCAATAGCAATGTATTTATTTTGTACTATGGCTTTGAGTGACTTTTCATTAGGAATTTAAATGACCATAGAAAGCTACTGAGTATCAATTTAGAATACTTTCAGACGATATTAGGCTGGCCTCAGAGCAAAAGACGAGTGAAAATGCAGCTCATTATTTAAGTCAGAGACAGAATGTCAAAAACCATTTCACCTTGGCATGGTAGGGAGATAGCTCAAGTTATGGATCCAAACAAACGATACTGCTCATTTTTGGTTCCCAGGTAAAGAATAAAATGGATCGAGAATTTGCAGTCCCTGTAGGTATAAACCTAAATTACTGTTGAGATAAAGAAATCTATGAGTTTGGAAAAGACAGAGATATTGTTTTAAATTGAACATAAATATGTACATTAATTTCCAGGGCTCTGTAGTGAGTTCAGGAGCTCTGGTAGCATAGTGCCTAAGGCACTTGACTGCTAACCAGAAAGCTGGCAGTTCAAACCCACCAGCCACTCCTCGGAAGGAAGGTTGG
>NW_006921759.1:712054-717493 GCF_000298275.1 Orycteropus afer afer
TTCCATGGAGTGGCTGGTAGGTTTGAACTGTCAGCCTTCTGGTTAGCAGTCAAATGCCTTAGGCACTATGCCACCAGAGCTCCCAAGTGAAAGGTGATTGTTGTTGTTGTTGTTGTTGTTATGTGCCATCAAGTGAGCCCCGACTCATAGCGACCCCTCCTTGAGTTTCTGAGGCAGTGTCTCTATGGAAGTAGACTGCCCAACCTTCCTTCTGAGGAGTGGCGGGTGGGTTTGAACCACCAGCCTTCTGGTACAAAATACCCAGAAGTACCTTAGAAGAAAGCCTTAGTGATCTGCTTCCAAAAGGTCACAGCCTTGAAAACACTACAGAAGGCAATTCTACTCTGCACACATGGGGTTCAAAAGGGGTTGCCATGAGTCATAATCTACTCCATGGCAACTGTTTTTTTTTTTATTTTCTTTTTTAAGGTATGACCAATGTGGGCTGCAGATGACCCCTACAGAGTTATACTCTGTAGAACTTTGCTTGGTGCCATGTTGTTGTTGTTGTTGTTGTGTGCCATCAAGTGCCATACCCTTGCTCAATTTCTCTTTTTTTCCCAATCCTACTTCCTAATCCCCTAATCATTTTTTCCTAAGAACATGTCCCAATAAGTGACTTTCACACAAATTCTCATGTCAGTATCTGCTTTTTAGGGTTCCCAACCTAAGGTAAACCTGTTGCCCCATAGGGCAGTGGTTAAACACGCTCGGCTGCTAACCAAAAAGTCAAGAGTTCAAACCCACCAGCCGCTCCACAGAAGAAAGATGCGGCACTCTGCTTGCATGAAGATTACGGCCTTGGAAACCCTGTGGGGCAGTTTTACTCTGTCCTATATAGTGCCTAAGGCATTTGACTGCTAACCAGAAGGTTGGCAGTTCAAACCCATCAGCCACTCCACTGAAGGAAGTCTGGGCAATCTACTTCCCAAACCCAAAGGGGGTCATATGAGTTGGAATGGACTCGATAGCAGTGAGTTTTTTGTTTGTTTGTTTGTCTGATAGGGTCTATATTAGTCACCAGCCACTCCTTGGAAGGAAGAGAGGGCAATCTACTTCCACAGAGATATCACCTCAGAAACTCAAGGAGTGGACGCTATGAGTTGGATCCGACTTGGTTTGGTTTTATATTAGTCACTGTGACTCAATGGTTTTTTTTTTACCTAAGGCAGAATCCACAACAATTGAGATGCTAATAACTCATTTAACTAGGTAGACACAGAATTTCATTGGATGACATTATTTCAGATGCTTTTGCTGGTCCTTCATACTGTTCTCTTCTACCTTTATTCATTGACTAGTCCTGCTTGGTTTACCTAAAACAAAAACAAAAGGAAAAAATACTGTTAATCTCAACACATTTGTTTTCTGAAATCCTAATCTGTCGCTCCCTCCCTCTCTCTCTCTCTCTTTCTCCTTCCCTTTCCCTCTTTGTCTCTCTCCTTCTCTCTCTCTCTCTCTCTCTCTCTCTCTCTCTCTCTCTCATTCTCTCTCTGTCTCTCTCTCTTTTTATTAGCATGTTCCTCTGGGTATGAACAAACATCTTTTTGTTTTGTTCATTTCATCTCTGTAAAGCAAGATAAGCCTTGTCACCTACTATTCCTGAACGTTGTTTTTTCTCTAGTCATTCAAGAGCCTAATCTTCACCCCACCTTCCTTTTAACCCTAAAGACACTAATCTTACCCCAACCCTTTCCTCTTAGCTTATTTTTTTTTTAATTGTAACATCTTCTCTAATATTCACTAGCTCTCTGTGAATCATATGTTAAAATATTCACTTGTTTCATCTTTCTTTAACTTTTTCCAACTAGGTTTCAGTAAGGACAAAAGAAAGAAGTTTAGATAAGCATTTTCATATATCAAGTCTATTCATACGTATTTTAGAAGCACAAAACAAATCAGGAGCTAAATCATACACTCTCAATTTGTGACTATCCTAGAGAAGAAAATAGCAGTGTGAGTGCACCTTTTCCTTGGCTGCAGCTTTTCTCTACATCCGTTTCTACTCAGGACTTTTGAATGGTGTCTTCAACACCACTAATCTGGTGCCTTTTATTTTACAAGTGGGCTTGAGACACATCTCAAAATGAAGATAAAAATTAAAATGATCCCCTTCTGATGACCCTGCTAAGCCAAATGAATAAAATCAATAAAAATGCAATTAATTTGGACTCATTTGGACTAAAGAATCAAGAGAGAAAATAAGGAAGCATATTTGCCAGGATATGTGATGTAGCTTTTGGCCAGAAATCCTGCTTCCGAAAGCATCCACCTCAGACATAGCAGCAGTAATAAACTCCCTGTGTCTTATATACCCATAAATCCTGTACCGACCAAGATTTCAGTGGTCTCTTCTCTTCAACCCACATATAAAGCATCTCAGACATTAATTTAGACAATTAATTAAATCTCAGAAAATTGCAGTGGGATTTGCAGATACTGTTCCATAACCTATATAACTTAAAAAAAAAAAAAAAAAAAAACTGGGTTATTTACTTCAAAGAGATTTCTCTTAATGTGACCATTTTCAAAGAAAATGCAATAAAATACTCATTTCCAAAATAATGATAATGTGTTAGAGGAAGCTGACTTAGACTAGAACAGCTATCACAACTATATGTGATCCAATATCAATGGGGATTCACAAAGTTGTGTGTTTGTGGGTTTGTTTTTTTTTTTTTTCCTGCAGCCAGGATATGTAATGTAGCGCTTGGCCATTTGAAGGTAAATATAATATATAATAAGCTGATTTTTAAAGGCAAATGTCTATTACATTATATTTTAAAAAGTGTTTTAAAAAGACGAAACACAATTCAATATGCACCAACAAACAGAAGCTGACTTTAAAGAAGACTGTGAAATGAGTGTTGAATGGACTGGTGGATGCAATAGTGGATGGAGATGAAACAGAAGAAAAATTATGGTACCTGAGAAAGAAGAAACTTAGAAGGATGAATGTAATAAAGTCACCATTCCATGTCAGTGGTATAGAGAAAAGAAATAAAGCCCACTAGAATATCCTAAGTCAGAAAAAAAAAAAAAAGAAGAGAAGAACATGATTCCTCTGCGTTCATGGAAAAAGAAGACCCTGCGTGCTAAAGGGGCAAGGAGGTAGCATCTTTTGACCTCCTCTAATGACACAAGAGGAAGGCAGAATCACCATCAGCAGCCCAAGACCTGTTCCTGTGAGGTCAGACATGCCACCACCCTCCAGCCCTCTTACCAACTTTGACACCACCCATCCCTCCTGCGGCACCCACCACCTCTTTGCAAGATTCAATATTTTGCTGCAAAAGTCACAAAGAGCTCACAGATTATGGGGTTTGTTAGGGAAGCAACAGGCTATAATTCAAATTCAGGAATACACTCAGGATACAGTTCTTCGATTGGGACAGTCTCCCCTCTGGTGTGCCCTTAGACACACCTCGCTAGGCTCTTTGCTCTTGGCCTGGCCTCTGCCTCTTTGGGACAGCTAAGCCTGCCATTCTGTCCCATGCCTCTTGGTTCCACTGCCACCATCTCTCAGCTGGGTGTCTCTCTCAGCCAGGTGTCTCTCTCAGCAGGCAGTGAGATTCTCCCTCTACCTCTTGGAGGGCTCATTTTAAACCTGGCAGAGTGGCAAAACTATCCAATCCCAATATCAGCCAGAGTTCTACACACCTGAGAGAGAGTCCTGGAAGCCCCGGGTTCATGATTCCTAATGTCAACCACAGTGGCAGTTCCTGGATAGAGCCCTCTTGTTCCACTGCAAGGACCCCATACAAAATAGGCCATTTTATATTTCTTATTATTACTTAAAATGGGTCAAGCTTAAGACAAATCTCAAAAACAGTCAGAGCCTCAGATTCGTGGTAACTTAAATGGAGTGTGATTTTATACTTGTGAATAATTCTCAAAATTTTTTGTTTTCATGTTGAAGTACTAATATTAAACATGACATGTTGGAAGTACTGCAATTTTTTTACTTCTAACTATAGTTTAATTTAACTTATTTCTGGCAGTGAATTCAAGCTGGAGTTCCTTAATGACCGGTAACTGTGCCACATGGGTTCATGAATAAGCCAGAAGGAAAACTCACATAAAATAAACAAAAAATTCAGAAAAGCTGTGGTGAGCATATTTCACAGTTTAATATATGTAACAGCTCTGTATTTGAATTATCTTGTGAGAAAAAATTAATAGTTTTATCCCTCACGTATCATCATGCTTCTTTACGGTGCAGTTATCTCCCCAAAAGTGACTGTAAAATCACATTGTGCCATTCCATATTTGTTCTTCCTCATTTGCTTTCATATCACATTTCTTCATTTACAAATAGCAAAATTATTTTCTGAAAGTCTTTGCACTGACAGCTCCAGCTGGGAGCTGAAAAACACATGCACTTCCTGTCTCTCATATTATCTGCAGCCAGACAGCTGAGAACATCCGTTTCTGTTTTTGCTGAGGATGCTTAAAGAAAGAGACCTTTTCTTCCACAGATTTCCTGACCCCAAGCCACTGATATACCCAAAGCTATATTTTATTAGGAAGATCAAGATCTAGGGAGAAGTGCCATCTTTCCTTCCTTCATTCACTCAATACAAATTTATCTGGTGCAGTATCAGGTGCTGTCCTGGGTGCTGAGGATACAACAGTGAATAAGACACAAGCCTTCATGCTGGGGCAAGGAATAAAAGGTAGATAAACAGATATCAATGATAGGGATAGGGGAGTATCCATTGCCATGAGAACACATGTGAATGACACCCAGCTTTGTCATCAGGGAGGACTTCAGAAAGGAAATGAGGTCTACGTTAACACATGAGGACAAGAAAGAAATATTCAGGCATCTGATGAAAATGTATAAAGGTGAGAGGGTGGAGGATGAGAGAATGAGAAGAAATGAGACTCTATAGGAAGCAGGAGCCAGAACTCAAAAGTTCTTATAATACGTGTTAAAAACTCATGACCTTAATTAAAACCAATGGTAACCTGCGTATGAGTTTGATAGATGAAAAACATCATATAAGCTATTTTATTATGCACATGTTTTCTCAGGTGCTCTGGTGACATAGTGCCTAAGGCATTTCACTGCTAACTAGAAGTTTGGTGGTTCAAACCCACCAGCCACTCCTTGGTAGGAAGACTGGACAGTCTACTTCCTAAATATTTTCTCACTAATAAGTGATTTAAAAACAACTTCTTCCCCTCTAAGCTGCACATTGGTCAGTGTATCTATGATCCAGTCTCTCTTTTTTTTTGTTTTTCCAGTTCCTTCTTTCTCTTATTCTTCCTGTTGAGAATATAGAACGTGATAATATAATGGCAAATGAATGAGCAAACAAGAAGTCTTTAATAAGTACTTTCTAGTAATGATAATAAGGAGTGTCTGGTGGGTTTGAACCGCCAGCCTTCTGTTTGCAGTCAAATGACCTAGGCACTATGCTACCAGAGCTCCTA
>NW_006921759.1:717600-719259 GCF_000298275.1 Orycteropus afer afer
TATATATAAAATGAGGGAAAGAGAAATGTAAAATAGCAGTATATGACAAGAATGAGTAATAATTCAAGAAAGCTAAATCACACTTGGAAAATATGTCACAGAAAACAAAGAGGTTGTTCTGGTTTTGAAAGGCATAGATACGATTCCTGGACTAAGGTTATAATATTGACAGATGACAAAAAGGAAGCAGAGCTGCCCATTTTTATTTTGTTTTTATCTTCTGTCAAGGAGAAGGATTGATTGAAGAGAGTAAAGTAAATATTGGGATGAGGAAACCGAAGACCAAGACAAATGGGGATAACAACAGAAAGCCTTGTTCTAAATATGTTCAAGCCCCTGCCAGCAATTGTTAGAGATCTGTGTGGAACTGTTAGGAAAACAAGAGTTGTGCAGGATGATAAGAAAGGTGTGGTGTCTCAATTTCAATTGGGTAAGTGAAGTGGATGCTGCAGACCAAAGCCTACAAATTAGCAAATCTGCTTTAGTATCTCTGGCTCACGCCTCTCTGTGGAATCGTGAGCTCTGAAGCTGAATTGCAGCCATGTAGATTTCTTAAAAGTCTTCACAGGTAATTCTGAGGCAAAGTCAGAGTTGAAACTCTGTTATGAATCTATGAGTTTGATGCCTATTCTAGAGAAATTTTAAACACATTATTCTGCTAGTGTGAAATGTCAGTGTGTGAGCACATAAAAAAGGAGTGAATAATTGTTAGGAGTTACATGGGTTCATGGAGAGCGAGCCACTGCAGACCAATTTTCTTTTTATTTTTACTGGGAGAATTTTGTATATTAACATCTTTCAAAACTTGTTCCAATGAACACCATTTCTACCAGATATTAATAACTATTATAAGAACAAAAGAAAGTACCATGATAAATAAGTTTGAGAGGTTCTGACTTTAACAACGTTAAACTGATTAATTTATTAGATTTTCTTGGAGTCTTTAATAAGATTGTGTGTATTGGATCTCTAATAGAGATGTAATATAAAATCTTTCCTAAATGCTTTTGATCCTAGACCCATTCTTTTGGGCCCATCTCCTGGAACATCTACCATTTCTTGGAACATCTACTATGAAAAGATTATCTTGGTTAAACCACTGTATTTGGCAAAGCATTTTATTCTGCTTTTGCAATAAATACAGAGGAATGTTGGCAGTTAATAGTATACATAGTTTTATATCTTATAGAATGACAGTACTTTAAAATTGATGTTTAATTGACTACAATCAAACGAGAGGAAGAACTCTGCTATTCCATCATACAGTTATTTACTCAAAAAGTGTTTACTAATATCAGATGTTTTCCAGGCTTTATTAGGTGTCAGAAATAGTGAGTAAAACAAACACAATTCTTTATGCTGTCACATTTAATATTTTCATCAACAACTTGGATAAGCTTGTATATGTAATGCCTATCAAGTTTTCAAATGACATAGAAATGAAAGATATAGAAAGCATGTTGGATGATGAATGATAGAATTGAGCTTCAAAATCACTACATCTGGCTAGAATAATTGGCAGAATACAATTAGATGAAATTCAATAGTTAAAAACAATTGTACAAACCTCAGCATGTGTAAAGAAAAGTCAGAAGTTTTATTGACTCCAAGCTCAATGTGAGCAAAATGTTAACAAAGTATTAGGATGCATTCAGAAAA
>NW_006921759.1:719359-724664 GCF_000298275.1 Orycteropus afer afer
TATTTCTGAAAAACAGTTTACAGATGGACTATTTACTGCCAGAACCAGACCAGAAGTAAGACATTTAATATCGTCACCTTTGAAAGGAGACAGCATTAAATAAGAATTCACCCAGAGAAGACCAACCAGGGTAGATGGAACCCCAAAACCAGTAACTATGAAGAAAAGTTGCAAGAATGAAGAATATTACATATAGGAAGAAAATAAAATGGGAGTTGACAGTTCATTATAGCTATGTTTAAATAAATAAAGGAAGAAATTGAGTCATTTATCACTGGACATTTCTAATAACAATGAATAGATTTAATAAGGTGCCTTTGAACTCAAAACAGAAAGAATTCAGTAGCAATTAACCTGTACAAATATTTAGTGAGTTGCCTTGTCAGTAAAGATGTTTAAGCAGAGGCCAAATGACCGCTTTTCAAGAATGTTGTAAAATATAGGACTATATTTTCTGTTTTTTTCACCTGTAATAGAAAGAATTTGAACTAGAAATTTATTTCCTAAGGTTCTTTTCAGTGATACAGTTTTGGTCCTATCAATGTCTGTGAGGGATTCTTACCTCTATGATCTGAACACCATACTTTCCTCTCTCATTTATTCACTTATTCACAAATCTTTATCAAGCACTAAATATGTAGCAAGTGTCATGATAAGTACTAGGTGTTGTAAAAGAACAGACATAGCTCTTGTGCTTATATTTTACAGTAGAGTGATGACAGTTCAGAAGGAGGAGGTTCTTTCATCAATCATTTTCTTGAAAACTTGATTAATATAAGAAGATGAGGAAAGTTTTTTTTTTTTTTTTAGAGAAGGCATTTGCATTGGGCTTTGAATTAATTAATATTAAATGCTTCTTAAAATGTGGCATAATGTTCTGTTTTGTTTTGTTTTGAACAACAGTTAAGACTTACTCCTCCACGAGTCTTGATATTTCAATTCCTACAATTCCTTTTCTCTCTCTAATACCTTCTATCTTTTTCACACACACTCTCTCAATTCTTTCTTTTCATGTTTCTTACCTGCCATTGACAAACCTGTTATATTTGCCCTTTCTTTTTCCTCTTTATAACATAGTGTAGTGCCTAAGGCATTGACTACTAACCAGAAGGCTGGCAATTCAAACCCACCAGCCACTCCTTGGAAAGTAGGTTTGGCAATCTACTTCCACAGAGATACCACCTGGAAAAGCAAGGAGGGGTCATTATGAGGCGAATCAACTCAACAGCAGTGAGCTTGGTTTGGTTTTTACATTCTACCACTAGCTTCAGTGTATTCTTGTGGCAGGTTCATTAGTTTTCCTCACCACCAGGATTATACTTCTCTCTGCTCTCAAAGTCTAACCCAAGCCCCTCCCACTCCCATTGCCTAAACTCTTAAAAAAAAAAAAAAAACCTCACTGCCCTTGAGTTGATTGGACTCATAGTGACCCCTCCTTGGGTTTCCGAGGTAATATCTCTACAGAAGTATTGCCCAGTCTTCCTTCCAAGAAGTGGCTGGTGGGTTTGAACAGCCAGCCTTCTGCTTAACAGTCAAATGCCATAGACCCTACACCACCATAACTCTCAAGCTCTAGCTATCATAAATAGCTTGCCTAATGCTCTGATAGTGTGGTGCCTAAGGCACTTGACTGCTAACCAGAAGGCTGGTAGTTCAAACCCACCAGCCACTCCTCAGAAGGAAAGTTGGGCAATCTACTTCTGTAGTGATATTGCCTCGGAAACCCAAGGAGGGGTCACTATGAGTCCAATCAACTCAAGGGCAGTGAGGGGTCGCTGTGAGTCAGCTCTGACTCCACGGCACATACAGCAACAACAACAATCTTCCTAAACTATTTCCACTTACCAATCTAGTAATCTGTGATGGAACTCTCTTTTTCTATCAAATCAAATTGTCTTCTTGGGTTTCAGATTTGATTATTGACCTCCAAACCCATTGCCTTCAAGTTGATTCTGACTCATAGAGACCCTACTGGACAGAGTAGAACTTCCCCTTAGGGTTTCCAAGGCTGTAAATCTTTATGGAAGCAGAGTGCTTCATTTTTCTCCAGAAAAGCAGCTAATGGGTTTGACCCACTGAACTTTTGCTTAGCAGCCCAAAGCTGCAAAGCTGGTGGGCCCCCTCCTGTCCCCTAGCAAGGATTATGACCTATTCACTCTGTTTCCCACACTCCCCCAATACACATCTTCCAAGACAATCCTTCACTGTTCTTTTGCCACCCAAAATTTTCTGCATTCAAATTTACAGAATTTTGCTCAAAATTGCCTAACATGGGTTATCTTTTCTCCTCCTTCCCACCTCAATTTGCCTCACAATATTCTAGCCACATTTTAAAGCCTAGTTTAAATGCTATCTTTCTTTAGACTCCCATGACATTGAACTAAGTAATACATCATACACTATTTAATATCTTCTGAAATTTTCATATATATTAGCTTTGTCTTTCCTGATTATAAACTCCTTAAGGACAAAATACTCTCTGTGTTCACAGTACAGTCCTAAACCCCTATTAAGTATAAATAAACACTTCTTGGTTGATCATTTTTGTTTTGAGTACAAGAACAAAATGAGAAAATTCTCTGTCAATGCCAGTGCTTGACCAAAGAGTGGATCAGTAAGACAATTGCCTAGGGTAACAATCTACAAAGTGCATTAAATTAAGGCAAAATAATATTGATAAACTCAAAAGATGTAACAAGAAAGGATAAAACACATTTATCAGAACTCTGCATAAGGAGAATATTGTGTGCCGTTGGAAAGAATGTTGACAAACCCCCCTCTGGACCTCAGATGAAACCCTTCAAAGAGCATGTTTTTCTCATGACACCAGAGAAGCTATATTTCCTTTCAAGGCCACAGAGTCCAGTAAACAGCAAGGTTATGAGAAGGGAGCAGCCGTTATCAGACTCCTCTGTCCTCTTCTACTTGCTCAGTGCTCAGCCTCTTCTTTAAATGTCTAAGACTTATTTTACACCTATCAATTTACAGTTTTTGCTTTCCTGGTATCCATACATTGTTATCCTACCTTGATCAATTCCAAAGAGAATATTAAGTGAATTAATCTCTCTCCTACCCTCAAATCTATCTCCAAGTAAAATTTCCACTATGTGCACACACATATGATTCATTGAAAAAGGTCCCCAACTATTTCCAGAAACAAGGTATTATAGAGAGAATATAGAAGTTGGTGGCAAAGAACCCAGGTTGATGACCAGGGTTTAACACTTGTTGACTAGCTCAGTCCATTGGCATCTTAATCTCCATATTTGCCAAATTAATCTGAACTTTTTCTCCTCGTCAAATGAGCTATTTTTTAGACCCAGAATGTATGTGAAAGTCCTTTGTAAACCATAAAGTAATCCATACACAGTAACCTGTTTACAGGCAAATGTAAATGAAAGTATCTTCCCTCTGTGGGTGACCTTATAGCTCTAGCTAAAAACTCCTTGTTGAGGTGATCACTTTTGCTCTCTAGAAGCAGCTTTGGTTTATGATTGGATAACTTCCCTCTAATAAATTATCTTTTATGTGATAATCACATTAGGTTGTTATAACCATTGTCTATTTTCAAATGAAGTACCTCTAACTGAGAAATAATGGTGGTGTATTGACCAATAGATAACCCTTCTTCATTATGAGTAACATCAGAGAGTATATCTTTCACACATTTTTGCTTTATTCAACAATTTTTTGGTATGGATGACCTTAATCTTTTAATGTTAGGCAGAATTAATTAAAGATACCATTTTTTTAAATGCTGCAACACATTTTGCTTAAAAAATAATGTATCACTCACAAGTTCATTTTTCATGAATATAATTATTCCTTTTTTTCATAGTTGTCATTGTTCCGTGTTCTTTTTTTATGAGCTGCTATTTTTTAAAAAATATAAATTTTAACCTACTGTGCAAATGTGAACAGCTGTTGAGCTTGTAGTCCAGGAAAGACCAATCATGTCCTCCAGCCAAATTGCTAGTGTCGTGACTGGAAAAGCTATTACTTTTGAGGTCATCATCGTGAAAAAGAACACTAATCCAAGGAAGAAGCTTTTCACATCATGGGGATGAGCTCTCCAGCTTTTGATGTAGGACAGAATCTTGTGACTGGTTGAAATTGTGTAACAACAAATCATATTAGTTCTACTATCCTTAGACTGGTCTGAGAAAACTTACATCTTATGTGCTTTTCTATTTCCTTCTAGAGATTTTGCATCAGAAAGATTAATTTTATGAGCTCTGATGTCAGGCAGAAGTGAATTCAAATCCTGCTTCCAACTATCCCCTTATTGTTATTTATGTTCTCTATGTTTCAATGTTCCTACCAGTAAAATGGAGATAATATAATTAGTCCATAGAAACTATTTCTACAAAAAGCTTACCATGATACCAATAGCTCAATAAGTGTTAGCTGTTAGTGTTATTATTCTTAGCTCTTCATGTGTACCTCCTTAGCCTCTAGTGTTTTTTTTTTTTTTTTTTTTTAATAAATGACATGTTTCCATCAAGTTCTGAATAGGCTGTGTTGTTTAAAGCCCTTGACCAATGTTCCTGTTGACATGCACCTCCCAATCCATCTTTGGGCATCACTTCTGGAAACTAAGTGTTGGGTCATAATTACTTACAGCAGAAGTCATGGTGCTTGGAAATTTTAAAAAGGGGCAGTACTTAAAAGAAATTGGGCAAAGCTCTGCCGAGTATCCAAGCTAAGGGCAGAGGTCAATAGACGTCAGACATTTAAACCTATTTAGCATTTGTTTCACTTATTTTTTTTCTTATTTGCCATTGTCTCCCAGGTAGTGATTGTACATCTCTTAATAATCTCTATTCCTTTGTCCGTGTTGTAAAATATGTACAGCTTAGATATTTTGTTATTCATCTTATCCAGTAATGTGGGATGAAACAAAATATAGGCAAAGATTTACACAATACAAATAGAAATTAGTTCTTGGATCTATCTGGATAGTTTTCTAGAATGTCAAGAAGAAAACAGAAGAAAAGTTATGAGCACCACAGTAAACTTAAAATCAGTCACTGAAATAGAGATTAAGGTTGAATTTGCAGGCTTCCTTCATTTGTGTTTCCTAATAATATTTTTTTGTTATAGAATACAGGTTGTTATGATAAGGGAGACAGAGACTGAAAGTGTGCAGTGTGGAAAAAGACATCACCTGTGAAAACCTCATCAAAATTTCCTCCTGAGAATAGGTTTGAGATATGGACTGCCTGCTTCCATGGTACCAGTGGAATCAAGAGACCAGTAACTCATCCTTGTTGTTAAGTGCCATCGAGTCGTTTCCGACTCATAG
>NW_006921759.1:728438-746111 GCF_000298275.1 Orycteropus afer afer
GGAGGCTGTACACGTGGACTTCACCAGATGGAACACACAGGAATCAGATTGACTACATGTGTGGCAAGAGGTGGTGGAAAAGCTCAATCTCTTCAGCCAAAACCAGGCCAGGAGCTGATTGTGGAACAGACCATCAACTGCTCATATGCAAATTCCACTTGATAACTCATCCTAGTATCTTATAAATCATGTTTGTCTTAGTCTTCTTTAGATTACTTTGTTATCCTAAGAAGGTTATGGTTGACAGAAAGGGTGTCAAAGGAGTAGTATTTGTGACTGACAGAAGGAGAAAGGGAGAAAGTGAGAAATGAGTGCTTGCCCTCCAGCTTGTACAAAGAGTCACAGACCTGTAGCTTTTAAGAGGACACATCAGATGATGCTCCACTCATTATACTCCTGACTGTTTATTTCTTTTCGTCCTTCAGCACTATGCATTTTCCTAGTTGTTTGCCTTCTCTGACTACTTTCATATCTTATTTTGTGATTCTATCCCTCTTCTACAGAGTACTTTCAGTGTCCCCTGAATCTCATCTTCAATGTCTTCTTCTCACTGCCTTTCAATGATGACATCTTTCTCACTACTCCAACCCTCACCCATACATAAAGAAGCCCTAATATATCGTCCCTCACTAAAGCTTTTGTGTCTACATCTGTCTAGTAAATATTTCTAGGAGTTCTGGTAGCATAGTGCCTAAGGCACTTGACTGCTAACCAGAAGGCTGGTGGTTCAAACCCACCAGCCACTCCTCAGAAGAAGGTTGACACTCTACTTCCATGGTTATACTGTCTCAGAAACCCAAGGAGGGGTCACTATGAGTCTAATCTGACTCATAGGCAAATAACAACAACGACAGTAAACATTTGCATTTGGATAAATATCCTAAAATTTTAAAAAGTAAAACATGCTTAAAATAGTCATCATTGTCCTTTCAAGGTGACTCTTCCTATTTCTATATTTCTGGTCTTATAAAACAAAATATCTTTTCCAAAATCTGGGCATCTTCTGCTTCCTGTTTTTGTTTTCTTCAGTCTCCCAGTGACCCTTCAGCAGCATGAATTACAAGTCTTTTGGGTAATATTTCTTCAATCTCCCCCACCTTTATTTTTATCATCATCATCCTCATCTCTTGTCCCTTCCCAAGTATGTAAACCCGTAAGTTGTATTCAACATACTCTCTATGACTCTATTTTCTCTCTTCAATCCCCTGCAAACTATCAAATCTTTGTAGTTATCCATATATAATTTCACTGCTCAAAAGTTCCATTCACATGTTGTAGTTAAATGACAGTGAATCAGTTCTGACTTACAGCTACCCTAAGTACAACAGAACAAAACACTACCCAGTCCTACACCATACTTACAATTGTTGCTATGATAGAGCCCATTGATGTATCCACTGTGTAAATCCATCTCAGGGAGGATCCTCCTCTTTTTCCCTGACTTTCTACACATCCCAGCATGAGGTCCTTCTCCAGGCACTGATCTGTCCTGATAATATGTCCAAACTACAGGAGACAAATTCTCGCCATCCTGACTTCAAAGGAGCATTATGGCTGAAATTCTTTCAAGACAGATTTGTTCATTCTTCTGGCAGTCCATGGTATATTCAATATTTTTCACCAAATTCAAAGTCATCAATTATTATTCACTCTTTCTTTCTTATTCATTGTCCAGTTTTCACATATGTAGATAGTGATTGAAAATATCATGGCTGGGGTCAGGCACATCTTAGTCCTCAAACATCACATCATTGCTCTTTAACACTTTAAAGAGGTCTTTTGTAGAAGATTCGCCCAATGCACTACACATAGTTTGGTTTCTTGACTGCTGCTTCCATGGGCATGGATTGTGGATTCAAGTAAAATGAATCCTGCACATCTTCAATCATTTATCCTTTTATCATGATGTTGCTTATTGTTCTAGTTATGAGGATTTTTGCTTTCATAATGTTGAAGTGAAATGCATATTGAAAGCTATAGTCTTTGATCTTCATCAGTAAGTACTTGAAGTCTTCACATTCAGCAAGAAATAGTATGTCATCTGCTTCTCAAAGTTTGTTAGTGAACTTTCCTCCAATCCTGATTCCACATTCCTCTTTTTATATTCCAGCTCCTCAAATTATTTGTTCAGCATAGAGACTGAATATGTGTGGTGAAAAGACACAGTCCTGATGCATACCTTTCCTGATATTAAAGCATGCAGTATCCCCTTGTTCTGTTCAAACAACTGCCTGTTGGTCTATGTATGAGTTCCTCATAAGCACTGTTAAGTATTCTAGAAATCCCATTCTTTGCAGTGTTAACCATAATTTGTTATGATCCACACAGAAGAATGCCTTTGCTTATGTGTTTGCCAGCAAAACACCAGTAAACCTATTTTTGGTATTCTCCACTTTCAGCCAAGATCCATCTGACATCAGCAATGATATTCCCCATTCCATGTCCTGTTCTGAATCTAGCTTGACTTTCTGACAGTTCCCTGTCAATATACTGCTGCAACTTTTTGGAATTATCTCCAACAAAAATATGCTTACATGTGATATTTATAATATTGTTCAATTAGTTCTGCATTCTGTTTGATCACATTTCTTTGTAATGTGCACAAATATGGATCTTGTCCAGTCAATTGACCAGGCAGCTGTCCTCCAAATTTCTTGGCATAGATGAGTGAGCACTTCCAGGGTTACTTCTGTTTCCTTAAACATCTCAATTGGGATTCTGTCAATTCCCGGACACTTGTTTTTGCCAATGCCTTTGGTGCAGCTTGGACGTCTACTTTCAATATCATCAGTTCTTGACTTGCTACCTCCTAAAATGGTTGAATATCAACCAATTCTTTTTGGTCTGATGATTCTACATAGCCATTCCATCTTTCCTTGATACTTCTGGTGTCATTCAATATCTTCCTTACAGAATCCATCAATATTGCAACTCAAGGACTGAATTTTTTCTGCAGTTCTTTCAGCTTGAAAAATGCCAAGCATATTTTTCCTCTTTGGCTTACTAACTCCAAGCATTTAAAAATTTCATTATAATACTTTGTCTTCTTTATAATACTTTGTCTTCTTGAGTCATCCTTTGAAATCTTCTGTTCAGCTCTTTTACATCATCATTTTTTCCATTTGCTTTATCTACTCTCCAGTAAAGACCGAGTTTCTGAGTCTCTTCTGATACTCATTTTGGTCTTTTTTTTTTTTTTTTTTTCTTTCCTATCTTTTAAATAACCTTTTGCTTTCACGTATGATATCCTTGATGTCATCCCACAAATTGTCTAGTCTCAGTCATTAAATAATCCCTAAAATATTCCATACACCTGACTCCATTCTTCAGAATGGGATAATTCTTAGTATTATCTTAAATGTTAGGTCATCTTGGACTATTCCTTATAACATATTTTTTAAGCAGAATTTTATTTTGTGTTTGCACAGATAGCTCCCTCAAACACATACTTTATAAAATACATAGACATCTTCAAGTTGACCAATGAGAAACATTTACTAAAACTCAAGATTGGAGAAGTTAAGTAATTGCTGTAGTCTTATCAAATTCAATATCCAAACTTACCTCCGTATTTAGTTGTTTTGTTGCATAGTATTGAAAAAAGAATCCCCATTCACACTGAAAAGAAGTTGTACATGGTACATATTTTATATTAGCTCTCTAAGCAATCTCATATTACTTTTTGAACACAGACAAAATGGTGGTATCAGATTTATTCCAAGCCTTGCTAAAATTAGTAACCTGGCATCTCAAGGGAAGAATATGGGAATGCTATCTATTATATTATAATGTAAAAAGTATAAAATGTAAACATCCACTTTCCAGTATAGGGTTTTTGTAAACAATTTAAATGGACATTTAAAATAAAATAGCATCAAAATTTCTGATGTGCTTATAAGTAACCCAAGAGTTTTATTAAAATGGTTTGAAAAACATTTATTTAGAGAACAGTACTTTCTAATTGGGAAGCAGCTTTAAGGGCATCCTGGGAAGGTGAGCTGGGCATGGGGGTATTTGGAAGCCACTTTGAGGGAGACCAGGAAGTGAGCAAAGCAGTTTGGAACTACTAAGGGAGACAAACTTGTCTGTCAGTTTGTTGTACTGTGGTGGCTTGTGTGTTGTTGTGAGTCTGGAGGCTACGCCGCAAGTGTTGCATATGCCAGTAGGGTTAAACATGGTGGACAGGTTTCAGCAGAGCTTCCAGACTAAGACAGACTCAGAAGAAGGAAGAAGCCATCCACTTCTCAAAGCATTGGTCAATAAAAACTTTATGAATATAAGAGAAACAATGTCTGATACTTTTCTGGAAAACTTTATGAATAGTCCTGAAACATTGCAAAACATAGTACCAGAAGATAAGACCCTCAGGTCAGAATGCACTCAAAATATGACTGGCAAAGAGCTGGTTCATCAGATTAGAGATGACCTTAATGATATAGATAGAGTAAAGCTTTAAGGACCTCTAATTACTGATGTGGCATGACTCAAAATGAGAAAAAAACAGCTGCAAACATCCATTAATAATCAGAACATGAAATGTACAAAGTATGAATCTAGGAAAATTGGAAGTTGTCAAAAATGAAATGGAATGCATAAAGATTGATATCCTAGGCATTAGTGAGCTGGTTTTGGTCATTTTGAATCAGAAAACCATATGATCTACTACCCTAGGAATGACAAATTGAAGAGGAATGGCATGGCATTCATCATTACAAAGAATGTTTCAAGATCTATACTGAAGTACTGTGCTATAAGTGATAGGATAATAGCCATATACCTACAAGGAAGATAGTTAATACTACAATTATTGAAATTTATTCACCAACCACCGAAGCCAAAGATGAGAAAATTGAAGATTTTTACCAACTTCTGCAGTCTGAAGTTGACCAAACATGCAATCAAGATGTGTTGATTATCATTAATGATTGGAATGTAAAAGTTGGAAACAAAGAAGAATCATTGGTCATTAGAAAATATGGCCTTGGTGATAGAAATAACATTAGAGAATGTATGATAGTATTTTGCAAGACCAATGCCTTATTCATTGCAAATACAAACCAAATGATGGCTATACATGTAGTCTTCACCAAATCGAGTACACAAGAATCAGATTGACTACATCTGTGCCAAGATGTGATGGCTATACATGTAGTCTTCACCAAATTGAATACGCAAGAATCAGATTGACTACATCTGTGCCAAGATGTGATGGAAAAGCTCAATGTCTTCAGCCAAAACAAGGCCGGGAGCTGATTGTGGAACAGACTATGACCTGCTCATATGCAAGTTCAAGTTGAAGTAGAAGACAATTAAAATAAGTCCATGTGAGCCAAAATATGACCTTCATTATATCCCTCTTGAATTTAGAGACCATCTAAAGAATAGATTTGATGTATTGAACACCAATGACCAAAAACCAGAGGAATTATAGGATGACATCAAGAACATCATCCATGAAGAAAGTAAGAGGTCACTAAAGAGATAGGAAAAGAAGAAAATACCAAAATGGATGTTAGAAGAGACTCTGAAACTTGCCCTTGAACAGCGAGTAGCTAAAGCAAAAGGAAAAAATGACAAGATAAAAGAGATAAACAGAAGATGACAAAGAGCATCTTGAGAAGACAAAGCCAATTATCATAAAGAAATGCACAAAGACCCAGAGTTGGAAAACCAAAAGGAAAGAACATGCTCAGCATTTCCCAAGCTGAAAGAACTGAAGAAAAAAATTAAGGCTCAAATTGAAATATTTAAAGATTCTGTTGGCAAAATATTGACTGATGCAGAAAGCATCAAAAGAAGATGGAAGGAATATACAGAATCACTGTACCCAAAAGAATTTGTTGGTGATCATCCATTTCAGGAGGTAGCATATGATCAAGGACCAATGGTATTGAAGGAAGAAGTCAACGGTGCACTGAAGGAATTGTAGAAAAAAAAAAAAAAAAAGGTTCCAGGAATTGACAGAAGACCCATTGAAATGTTTCAACAAATGGATGCCATGCTGTAGGCACTCACTCAGCTATGCCAAGAGATTTGGAAGACAGTTACATAGCCAACTGATTGGAAGAGATCCATATTTCTACCCATTCCAAAGAAAGGTCATCCCACAGAATGTGGAAATTGTCATACAATATCATTAATATCACATGCAAGTAAAATCTTACTGAAGATAATTCAAAAATGGTTGCAGGAGTATATTGACAGAAAACTTACATAAATGCAAGCTGGATTCAAAGAAGATGTGCAACAAGATATCATAGCTGATGTCAGATGAATCTTGGCTGAAAGCAAAGAATACTAGAAAGATGTTTACATATGTTTTATTGACTATGGAAAAGCATTCCATTGTGTAGATCATAACAAATTATGGATAACATTGGAATTCCAGAACACTTAATTGTACTCACGAGGAACTGTAAATAGACCAGGAGACTGTCGTTCAAACAGAACAAAGGGATACTGCATGGTTCAAAATCAAGAAGGAAGTGTATCAGGGTTGTATCCTTTCACCATAGTTATTCAATTTGTATACTGAGCAAATAATCCAAGAAGCTGGATTATATGAAGAAGAACACAGCATCAGGATCAGAGGAAGACTCATTAGCAACCTTCAAAAATGCAGATAATACAACTTTGCTTGCTGAAAGTGAAGATATAGTGCTAAAAGTGAATGAATAAGGAAGATTGAAGAAGAGTTGATGCTTTTGAGTTGTGGTGTTGGTGAAGAATACTGAGAGTACCATAGACTGCTCAAAGAACTAACAAATCTGTCATGGAAGAAGTGCAGCCAGAATGCTGCACTTAGAAGCCAGAATGGCCAAACTTCTCACCTACATGGTCATGTTGTCAAAAGGGACCATTTGCTGGAGAGGGATATCATGCTTGGTAAAGTGGAGGGTCAATGAAAAAGGAGAAAGCCCTCAAGGAAATGGATTGACACAGTGGCTACAATGATGGGCTCAGGTATAGCAGGGATGGTAAGGCTAGCACAGGACCAGGCAGTGTTTCATTCTATTGGACATGGGTTTGCTATTAGAGACAACTTGATGACATCTAGTAACAACAACACTTTCTAATTTATGAATTTTTTTTTAACATCTACCTGAACAAATTCTTTCCCAAGCAATTCAACAGTACTACTCTAATCTTTTCTCTACTTTCTGTCCTAGTAAACATTGTGGGCAAGGTTCTTCTTTCTCTCATTTCATGTCTTAAGAAACAACTCAGATGTCACTACCTCCAAAAGGGCTTCCCTAACAACTCCAACCCACTGTAATCGCTCCCTCATCTAAATTCCTATAATGTTTATTTTTAATCATACTAATTGGACACATAATTCTATATGCCTATCACAGGCCATATGAATGTTTGAAGAAAAAAAAAAAAAACCTACTGCCATAGAGCCCACTCTGACTCAGAGCTACCCTATGGGACAGAGTAGGACTGCCACAGAGTGTTTCCAAGGCTGTAAATCTTTATGGAAGCAGACTGCCTTATCTTTTCCCTGTGGAAGTGTGGAGCACCAAAACTCCTTATGTATATGTTAGGCAGACAATAAACTCTGAAATAGAATGAGAGATAGAGGGAAGGAGAAAAGAATGGAGAGTTGGAGTAAGAAAGAGAGAAAGAAGAGAAGGACAATAGAGGAGAAAGTCACAAGAAATGTGTGAATGTTAGGTATGTTTTCTTTTGAAGGTAATAGGATTAGAAGAAGAAGGATGAGTATGTCATGGAATTAGCTGTTTGGTTCCCCCATTTCTATCCCAAATTGAGACCAAACAAGCTCATAAATGTGTCATGGATTATTATTAAAATTCTGATTTTTAAAAAAAAATCACTTATCTATTTTTTAAAAAAGAGTGATTGTTTCACAATAATCTATTAATTCATTTACTTCACAAGGGATACCTTATGTATATATGTAAAACAAACTCTACTAATTTACCTTAAAAGGATTTTTTGTATGATAATTTTACATTTAACTGAAATGTAGATGCTAATATTTTTAACTGTCACATCATATATTGTAGAAACAAAAAAAAAAAAAAAAACTCACTGCCATGGAGTCTGTCCTGACTCATAGTGACCCCTCCTTGGGTTTCTGAGGTGGTATCACTATGAAAGTAGATTGCCCAAGCTTCCTTCCAAGGAGTGGCTAGTGGGATTGAACCGCCAGGCTTCTGGTTAGCAGTCAAGTGTCTTAGCCACTAAATTACCTGCACATAGCAGGGAAAATATTCCCTTCAGAAATGTCTTCTATGTGCTTTTTATATAATACCACAGGCAAATTGCCACAGCATTTCTATAAGACAGATAGTCTTAGGCCCATTTTACAGGTGTAACTGAGGCTTAAAGATCTAGTCCCTTGTTCAAGATCTTAAAACCAATTAAGTGGTAAAGTCAGGGTTCAATGTCTTATAACACTGAAATATCTGCATCAGAATGAGTTGTAGGTCTTTGTTAAAATGCAAGTTGCTGGGCCCCATTATAGATCCACTGAAGATAAATCTCCAGAGATACAACCCGGAAGTTTTTTTTTCAAAGCATTCTGGGTTATTGAGACACAATAACATTTGAGAGCCCCTAGTTTTTAACTAATGATGAATTTCAAGACATTGTCATGTTGGTTGGAGCATAGAGGAAGTCAATATAACAATTACTGAACTTGAGGAAGTCAAGGAGCTGTAAGACAAGATATTTCTGTGCCTTAAGGGCAGAAAACTCACTGCCATCGAGTCCATCCTGACTCATAGTGACCCTTCCTTGGGTTTCTGAGGTAGTATCTCTACGGAAATAGATTGCCCAATCTTCCTTCCGGGGAGTGGCTGGTGGGTTTGAACTGACAGCCTTCTGGTGAGTGGTCAAATGCCTTAGGCACTAACGCCACAAAGAATTCTGAGCCATTTAAGTTTATAACTAGAGGATCATACACAACAAACTAACTTTAAGTTTCCAGTAGAATTTTGCTGTATCCTCATCTGTAAACTAATACAATGGTTTTAGTAATCTCTAAAGCTTCTTCCCTGGAGCTCTGGTAGCATAGTGGCTAACGCACTTGACTGCTAACCAGAAGGCTGGCGTTTCAAACCCACCAGCCACTCCTCAGAAGGAAGGTTGGGCAATCCTACTTCCATAGTGATACTGCCTCGGAAACCCAAGGAGGGGTCGCTGTGAGTCGGGGCCGACTCGATGGCACATAACAACAACAACAACAAAGCTTCTTCCCACTCACATTCCTTGATTTCATGGTTTCTAGTTTTTCATCCTGATTTCCAACTCCTACCTGCTACTCATGGGAGTAGGGAAAGGAGGACTAGGTATTTGAACTTTTCCTACAATATTCAATATGTTCAGAAGCCTCCCCTAAAGGGTTCCATAGTAGCAGAAGGCCCTCTTTTGCCTCCTTCACTATTTACCAAATGGACAAGAAAAGTAAAATGAGATCAAGAAGATTAAAGAGGGAAAAAAAATGCCTAGCAAACAGAGATTTTACCACCTGCTATATTTCACTTTGGTACATTTATATTCCTGACTGTGAGCTCAGAAGTCTTTGGGGAATGTGTATATTTTGGACAAATTTTATAATAAAGACTGTAAATAAATCCTAAACGCTGCTAGACCTGGAAGTAGATCATTAAACTTTTATAGAATCGACATAAGCTTGGGATCTGACAAATCTCATTTTAAATGCTGAAAATAGCAGCTTCCAAGCAAAGCATAAAGCTGATAGTATGCATTTAGTCTCTATTAAGGCCTCACAAACAATACATTTAAAAATAATATTTAAATTCATTGTCTTTTTTTTTTTTTTTGCAAACAACTTATTACCAGAATCTGGGTAACAGAATTTCAAATTTTAACAGAATACACAAATGCAAGGAACATACAAATAAACTGAGAGAATTCTAAACACAGCTGAAGGAATAACTAAACTGAATTCCCCAAGGTACACCTTGTGTTTCATCCATGCAAACACCAGCAAGCTAACCCCATGCCTGGATTGACATCCATCACACCCCTACCCTCTCCCCCTTGGGCAAAGAATGTTCCTTCTCTTCATAAGAGATCATCTCTTCCAATAAGTGTGCTATTCTTTCTTTGTGTCCTGCCCTCAGTGACACCTCATCCCGTAAAAAATGACTTACAGGTTTTTCATCTTTTGAAACCATTATCACTGACCAGCAGCCCTGTAGAGAGAAGATGGATTAGGTTATGAATCCCAACCCCTCTGCAAAACCCATTACAGTATAAAGGGAGCACACCTCATGCTTCCCTTCCTTTTTACTGGCCAACTATATCTGGTGAATCAAAACCTTTGTAACTTTGGTAGCATACCACAATCAACTTTGTGGGTGAGATCAAAGTCACATTTCCAAGTTCTAGTTAAACTGTCCCAAACCAAACTAAACTAAACTCACTGCCGTGGAGTTGTTCTGACTCATAGGGACCCCTCCTTGGTTTTCCGAGGCAATATCACTACGGAGGTAGATTGCTTAACCTTCCTTCCCAGGAGTGGCTGGTGGGTCCACTCTGCTTAGGAGCTTTCCAGAGTGTGTCTTGCTCTACCAGAGCTTCTTTCCTTTGGGGCTGTGCATACCAAAATCTAGCCCCTATTAGGTTGACCAGAATCTGGGTGGTCTTGTCCATGAACACAAAGGTCCAGAGTCAGAAGTAAAGCAGTTAAAGCAGCCGAGGCATGTTTACTAAGCCATTTGAAGTTGATAGCCCAAACGGCCTGGCTTTTTTCTCTATCTTCGTAAACCACAGTGAATTGATGGAATGACCCGGACTTGATCTTCAGGGCAATATGTCTGATGGCACTGCTGGATTGATAAATTGATTCAAAACTATTACCATGGTGAAAAAGCAATAAGGTCATAAAAATTGCATCAGCTGGCTAAGTAAATCCTGGCATTTCATGACAAGTAATGCAGAAGAATCGCAAGAGGATCTGGGCATGAGGCTGAATGAGTGAGGGAGAAATGACTTTGAAGAGCTCATCATCTCCGATCTATTCTTCCTGCCAGCGATTCATGCCTTCGCATAGTGCCACTTCATTATGGGGAAATAACTGTACACTTCTAGCATATTCCTGGCCTCCCTGGCGGCCCCTGGAGGACCCTTAGCTGGTTAATACCTCATCACGGGCTTCATTGAACACTTTAATCTGCACTTGTGTGATCAATAGAATCCTGGTGTAAATTAAAAGGACAATTTCATGTAATCAAGCCTGTTAATGCTCATTTTGAAAACCATTATTTGTGGAAGGCATTTAGAAGAAAATTACAAAGTGACAGGCTGATGCACTCGGAGATGATTTGAAAAGCAGGCCTTTTTTGTGTGACTGTATACCTGCTTTGGGAGCATGGGGTGGGGGTGAGCATTAGTGAATGCATGGGGGGAAGGGCAGGGAAACAACCAGGGAAGAAGAGAGGAGCAGCCCAGCAGGAATACATGTATGCCCTGCCTGCTTGCTTGCCTTCATGCAGGGAAGAAGAAAATGAAATTTTCCAGTGTTCTATTTCTGTGGCAAATTCAATTACTGTGGGGACTTGTTCAAAGCGGTGTAACTTCCAAGAGGCAGAAATTGAAAACCTGGCAGCTAATGAAATGGCAAATGACTAGGAAGTTCAGACAGGGGCCGTCAGTCAGATCAAACATGTAGAGAAAAATAGCAGCTACCCCCAAGGCTTTCCTGGAGCCACTCTCTCAACTGTCCCCTGTTTAGGAGAGAAGAGACCGACTTCCCCTAACATTTTACTCAAGCTGGAATAACATGTTAACAGCCGCAAGTTTCCCTGGGCCTCTCTACTGGTGACATAGAGTGATGGTGCACGAAGCATCGAATGCAAAAAATAACTAACAATATTTCTTTTTTCATGATTCTGAGATGCATGTCACATGTGAATATGCAATATTTACTTAGACAATATGTCCAGAAACATATTTTAAAAAGCTAGCTGACATATATGAATGCTTAGGCATAGTACATGGCAGTATATGGCTTGGGGAGATTTATAAGACAGCTGACACCTAGCCTCAATCACAGAGATTCTGTTCAATTGGTCTAAAATAGAACTCACTCTTCTTATTTTAAAAAATCCCACAGTGATTCTAATACTCAGCTCTCCTGAGAAGTACTGGTATATAGAATGTCTTGTGGGCATCAGTAGACTAAGTTTTGCCATGGATACCAGTAATCATGCATTCAACAGTTTCGTAACATTAGGGAACCTGTGTATCAGTGATGTGAAATAGATGGTATTGTTGTTGTTAGGTACTGTCGAGTGGATTCTGACTCATAATAGCCCCACGTTTAGAGTAGAACTGCCCCATATGATTTTCAAGACTGTAATCTTTATGGACTAGGAGTTCTATTAGCGTAGTGGTTAAGTGCTTGGCTGCTAATTGAAAAGTTGGAGGTTCGAGGAAAAAAAAAAAAAGGTTTAGAACATCGGAAACCTTATGGGGCAGTTCTACTCTGTCTTAAAATGTCACTAGGAGTCAGAATGCAACAGGATGTCGTTATTAGGTGCCATCAGGTTGGTTCCGACTCATAGCGACCCTATGTACAACAGAATGAAACACTGCCCAGTCCTGCACCATCTTCACAAACACTGAGTCAGCATGCAACTCAATCGCAATGGTTTTTTGTTTTTTTTGGTTTTCTTTTGTTTTTTTGAATATTTAAGGAAGCATGTTATGGATTGAATTATGTTTCACCAAAATAAATGTTATAAATCCCAACTTCTATACCTGTGGTTGGGAGTTCTGGTGGCATAATGCCTAAGGTATTTGACTGCTAACCAGACAGTTGGTGGTTCAAACTCACCAGCCACTCCTCAGAAAGAAGGTTGGGAAATCTACTTCTGTAGAGATACCACCTCAGAAACCGAAGGAGTCGTCGCTATGAGTAGGATCCAACTCAACAGACCCAAGTTTTGTTTTTGGTAAACTGAGAGAAAATAAATTTCTGTTTGTTAAAACCACCCACTTGTGGTATTTCTGTTACAGCAGCACTAGAGAAGTAAGACAGAGTACCTTGCCACATCTTTCTCTGGTGGAACCACTGGGTGGGTTCCTACGTCCAACCTTTCTGTTAGCTGCCTGGTTTTTAACTGGTGTGCCACCAGGGCTGCTTCAGACAGTATTAGACCCCAGAAATACCAATGATATGAAATTCTGAAACCCAAGAAAAAAATATTTATAAGCATGACAAACTGAAACCTAATTGAATGCACTTACCCAGACTATATACCATTGCTGAGATATCACCCAGCCAGGCTCGAGAGTATGAAAATTCAATGTTCTATTCTATTCCTTCCTTGCTGCTCATCGTAACACTCCAAAAAGAAAAATCATTTCCATTGGTCATGTGACAGGCATTTCCAGTCAATTCTTATTAAGCTGATATTTGTTTATTCAAAATAAGATATACTTCAGACGGCATTCTCTGGACAACTGAATTTCCTATATCTTTTTAATAACATTGTCAGATAATCTGAGCATAGTTTATTCAAAATCTGCTTGCTTTTATTTGATTTTATCCATGTTTGTATGTCAAATATGCATTTTAATGTATTTAGCCACAAAGAATATTTTCCTTTGTATCCTAAAATGACAGAATGCAATTCTCCCTTCTCTGTTCTGATGCATTAGAGCCAACTTGCTTCTTTCTGATTCCATTTTAGGATCTCTTCCCCACCACTATCAGCACCTTTGAATAATGTTCAGCTTAATCTCTTAAACTTGACCCATGCTTAACATTTCTTCCAAAAGCTAATCTTAGGCCCTACATCACCACAGTTCAGGAGGATAGCTAACCATGTCCATGTGCATTTTGCTACTTATGTGAAACCATCAGTTTGAGAGCTTTTATATTACTTCCAAAAAAGCATCTAATATTTTTAATGACTTCTAAAACTTCTAATGACTTCTAAAACTTTGAATCATTGCATGTGGAAGTTTTTTCCTACCTTTGGACTTCTTAGATTCTGAAAATCTGCTTTTATAAAATGTTTAATAAGACCCTATTATTGAAATATTATCTTCAAATGTTTTGTTCATCCTAAAAACATCAGTAGAGACTATTCACTATGGCAGAGTTATTGTGCTGTATTCCAGTCTTGTAATCCTTTTCAATATAATTCCTTGAATATGTAAAAATGCTGAAATACCTAACCAGGAAATTTATAATTATGTCCTTAGCTCTGCGTTGTTATCAAAATATCAAAATTTTGAAAGGTTTCAGAGTTGGTTAATAAATAGAACAAAGAAAGCTAAATTCCACCAATGAGATAGTCAGGAAACTACTACATAAATCTCTTTTGAAAGTATTCTTACTTTGTTCAATTGAAGTATGTGGTATTTGGAGTTCAGAATGAAAAGAATTTGATCCTTTGGAAGTCACTCTCATCAAAAGCAAACTCACTGCCATAGAGTCGATTCCAACTCATAGCAACCTCTTTGGGTTTCTGAGGTGGTAAATCTTTATGGAAGTAGATTGCCAAGTCTTCCTTCCTTGGAGTTGGTGGGTTTGAACCACCAGCCTTCTGATTAACAGTCAAATGCCTTAGGCACTATGCTCTCTCTCACTTCCGTTGAGTCACATCTGACTCATAGCGACCCCTCCTTGGGTTTCAAAGGTAATATCACTACAGAAGTAGATTGCCCAACCTTCCTTCCAAGGAGTGCCTGGTCGGTTTGAACCACCAGCCTTCTGGTTAGCAGTCAAATGCCTTAGGCACCATGCCACCAGAGCTCCCAGGCACTATGCCACTAGTTATATATAAATTAAAAAAGGAAAAAACCCCTAGAAGATGACAAGCCAACTAATTAATACACCTTTTAGAAAATTAAATAAAGTAAGTTTGATAGAAAGAGAGGAATCAGGATGTCAAAGGGCCCAAAACCATAGTTTGTCAAGGGCCCCTCCCCCCTGGCTTTGACCTTTTGGAAGCAGATCACTGAGATGCCTCTAGGTAGGTTTGAACCACCAACCTTTTGGTTAGCAGCAGAGCTCTTAACCTTTTTTGCCACCCATGGACACAATGTTTCATTCTAAATGCCTACACTAAAGAGTAGAATCTTTAACACTATTCCAAGTTCTTTGATACTACTGCCACTAGATTCTTCCATGCGTTCCTCTTTGGCCACCACTTTTGCCTCCGCCTCTGCTCCTAGCTATTGGGTGGAATGACCTACTCCTTCATTAGGATTCACTTTAAACATACTGCCTCCAGAAAACTGTCCTTGACAGAGGCTTTACTTGTTCTTGTCCTTGTCCTTGACATATTCTTTCATGAGTTTTCATGGCACCTTGTATTTGCATAGCTGAGCACTAATTCCACTGACTCTTATTGCTGGTTTGTCTCTTTATAGATTATAAACACATTTAGAGCATGGCCTAGGTTCAATTTACAAGCCAGGTAACCACACCACAGTGCCTGACTTAAAGTGCAGACTCAATAAATTTGTGCTGAATGAAGTCTTGTATATGTGTACAGACACAAGGTCTGTGAACCTACTTCATAGGAGCTCTAGGAGAGAATATTAAAGATTTAATGACAAAAGACTCCACTTGGATACTTACATTCAATTTAATCTTGTTCAATTTAATTATTTCATATAGATTTCTTGAGTATTCTTGGTAAAATTAAATAAAAATAAAAGGTATTATTTATTCAATCTTCTGTCTTTAATTTTTGTTAAAAAAAAAACAGCTATGAGAAATTGGAATGTGGATTAATAAATGTTCACTCAATATTCACACTGGAGAGCCTAAAAATTAGACCTCCTTACTCAAGCACAAAGGAGCTCTGGTGGTACAATGGTTAAGCTCTTGTCTGCTAACAAGACAAGAGTTTGAATCCATGAGCTGTTCTGTGGGAAAGATGTGTCAGCCTGCTTCTGTAAATATTATAGCATTGAAAATTCTATGGAGCAGTTCTATTCTGTCCCATAGGTCACTAGAGTCAATGGTGAAAGGTTTGGTGTTTGGTACTCAAGACAAGACCTCATAATCATGATAACAGTAATCCCAACTCCCCAGGAAGAAATAAAACCTTGCAGAGAAGATTCCTGGATGTGTACATCCAAAATTATAAGATTTAAGCCATGATTTTTCTCTCTCTGCTTGTAAGATTCTTATACAAAAACTAAGCATCTCACTGTAAATGAGAATTGCTGTCCCATTTGGGATTTTTTTAATGTTTCTCTGCAATGGGACTAAACTGATATTCCCTACATACATAACCACAGGAGAGTTATTCCTATATTCTTATTCACACAGAAAATTTATCAACACATACATTTTCAAAACTTGACAGCTCAAAACTTAATGAACACTTTAAAAAGACATTAGAGAATGATTCTTTTATCTTAAAAATTAATACACAATAATTCACTGCTGTTGAGTCGGATCCGACTCTTAGCGACCCCTACTTGGGTTTCCAAGGTTGTGTCTCTATGGAAGTGGATTGCCCAACCTTCCTTCTGAGGAGAAGTCCCCAATTTATAAGCAAACTTTCTCTAAAGGTATATTTTTTGTTAACAGTTTGAAAGTCCAAATGTATTTATCACAGAACATAGGAGTTAGGTTAAGTTTATTAACTAGTCTTATACCTGAAAAGGTGCTTTGGTGGTGCAATGGTTAAGTGTTCAGCTGCTAACCGAAATGTTGGTCACCATTTTGAGCCCACTCAGCAGCTCCGGAAAGACCTGGTGCTCTTCTTCCCTAAGATTGCATCCTAGGAAGCTCTGTGGGGAAGATTTACTCTGGCACATGGTGTTACTATGAGGCAAAATTGACTTCATGATGCCTAACAATAACAACATCTAAAATGCTATAGAAATTCTAAACAATGGTCCTATTAGGAAGGGTGTTCAAAACTATATGACAGACACCCTCAGTTGGTTCATTCAATAGTTACTCGTCCCTCTCTCCTTCCAATCTCCACCATAGATGCTGGAAGAACTAAATACTTGCTTCCCTGGTATTCCTTCCACCTAAAGGTCATCATATATGAACAAAAACGTGGCATCAAGATTGGAGGAAGAATCATTAACAACCTGAGATACGTTGATGACACAACTTTGCTTGCTGAAAATGAGGACCACTTTAGGCACATACTGATGAAGATTGAAGAATATAGTCTGCATTATGGATTACATCTCAATAGAAAGAAAACAAAAATCCTCACAACTGGACCTATAAGCAGCATCACGATAAATGGAGAAAATATTAAGGTTGTCAAAGAACATTAGACAATGTATACCACTGGGCAAGTCAGCTGCAAAGGACCACTTTCAGGTGCTGAGGAGCAAGGATGTCTCCTTGAGGACTAAGGTGTGCCTGACACAAGCCATGGTATTTTCAATCGCCTCATATGCATGTGAGAGCTGGACAATGAATAAGGAAGACTGAAGAAGAGTTGATGCTTTTGAGTTGTGGTGCTGGTGAAGAATACTGAAAGTACTGTGGACTACTAAAAGAAGTAACAGATCTGTCTTGGAGGAAGTGCAGCCAAAATGCTCCTTGGAAGTGAGAATGGCCAGACTTCATCTCATCTATTTTGGTCATTTTGTCAGAAGGGACCATTCCCTGGAGAAGGATGTCATGCTTGGTAAGGTGGAGGGTCGATGAAAGAGGAGGAGGCCTTCAATGAGATAGAT